>NC_051184.2:95948770-95971559 GCF_013339695.2 Rhipicephalus sanguineus | reverse complement strand
AACGGTTTGTGAACTGCGCTCGGAGTTTAAAGCGTTCAACGATGGGAAATTAGAAGAAACGGCAAAATAAGGGTGACTTTGCGTCGGTTAGCCAATATGATAAGTGTTATGTTAGTTCTTCCTGAGCCAACACTGCCAGTACGGTTATGTTAGAAAGGAGCTAATCCGGTATAATTATTTTGTACTATAGTTCAAAAGACGTAGTGGAGTAGGCATGACTAGAGGATCGCGCACTGAATATGCCTAATTCAAGTTTTGAGCGTAGAGGAATCTCGCGACACAATAGTTTTAAGCTAGTAACTTGCTTTGAGCAAGTTACACCGTAAGAATCCGAGGGTTAGCTTTGTTAATGACGTACTTGGCATGCGTGATCCTATTTACATTATTTGGGATGTTTACACGAAGCTGCTTCTATGACCTGATGAGATCAAAGGAAAATTGCTAAGCTTGTAGATTCTATGATGAGAGCTTGTTTTGGAAGGGTTTATTATTGCACATGTGCTAATATTTAATTCAGTCATATTTAGTTCAGATCAGCTTTAAGTGTTTGGTATCATCAGCATTAGTGATTTCTCGGTAGATAACACTCTCATGCTCGAATAGCTATGTGCTGTGTACCCAGCTGATTGCTGTGAGCTATGAGATGTTGATAAAGTCAGGTCATTAACATATATAGATAAATAAGAGAATCTTCAACAAGATCCATTGTTGCACTGCTGATTGTAGCTTAGCAAACGGAAAGTTCCGACCAATGTTCGTAACGTATCTGAAGCGATTAACACATAAATGTTCCATTCATATGGGAGAACCTTACGGTCAATATTTAGTAAGCTTAGCTTCAATGCAGATCATTAAAGTGGCTTGTTGGGCAAGTTGGTACATAGTACTTCGTGTGGAAATGCCAGCAGCACCAAAGAAAGCAGAAGAAACTGAGCCTTAATCTTAAGAAGGTGGCAGTGAGAAACGCCGTCAAGCTCGTGTTTTCTGCGCCCTGCATTTTGGCTAGCATATGTAAGCGCGTTGCGCGGTATGGGGATAGTAGGTCCAGGTGTAATAAGGCGCATGTCAACAGATCCAGCAGGTGTGATACATGCATTGTCTACAGTATTCCCCTGACCTGTAGGAAAGAATATATTGGCAATCGGGTAGGTGTGTGAACGATAGATTGCGCGAGCACGCAAATTTACTTCCTATGGGCACGGGTGGAAATCTACCGATTCACTGCAAAGGGTGCGGTTGCGCCCCTCTAATCAGCAACGTTTCGGTGACTGGGAGGGCTAAAACACAGAAAGAACGTGAAATTATTGAAGCGTTTCAGATTCACAAACTCGGTCCTGATAAGTGTGTGAGTGCGCCATCTGTGTTTTTGAATGACAAGGAGGTCCGGTTTCTTGACAGTGATAGGTTGCCTTTCAGTGATTCACGGTGTTGCTGCGCATGCTCATATCGGTTTGTTGTTCGCGTCTTCATCGAATTAAAGTCAGTTGTTAGTCCAGCATCCTACCTGTCCCTGTCTCTTTTTTCTTGGCACAGTTTCTTCTGCTTTCTTTGGTGCTGCTGGCATTTCCACACGAAGTTCAATGCAGAGTTGATGGCACACCTTGAAGGCTTTATTGAAGTTGAAGAAAATACTGACAGTGCAGGATGAGCTATCCAAGGTGCGATGCAGTTGGTGAGCTAAAGAGTGAAGTTGAGTTTCTCAAAATATGATACTAAAAACCATGCCATGAGAAATAAAATGTAAGTTTGCTGTATATTACTCGTTTTGACAATTTAGAAAAACATTGTCCACGACGTATGAGTTTGTAATTCAGAAATGAACTTCTGGGGCTGGACGAAAAGGTTCGAGCCTCCTTCCCAATTTTCATTTCTTTTGGAAACTCACGTTCATTACGTGATTGTTGTGAGATTGCAGTTTGTATCACAGAACTATACTATAAATTTTGGGGAATTTACTATTAATGCAGTCGCCGCCAGGAGAAGAGGAAAATGGCACATGATCTATTACTGTGGTGTTTTCTGGTACGTCAACAATTCCGTAACGCGTCTGGCACGTATCCATATTGATATACACCAGGAAACTCAACTTTACGAGATGTAGAGAACCGGCTGGTCAATGAATCATTAAAAAAAGCTCACATGCTTCATGCATTCACATAAGACGACTCGAAGGCGAAATCCATCTTCGTTTTCCTCTCAGCCAATGTATTGATGCTGCCCCGCCACCCTTCGAAAGCCTTCTGCCCCTAACGCTGTTTTGCATTGCCTCCGTGATCGGACCACCTTTACTAAGCTAAGATGCGATGCGATGACGTAATAATGCGACGTTACGTCACTTGGCATCATAATAACGTCACAAATTTTGTCCATCTGTGATGCCGTATGGTAGTGTCATCTCCTAATGTTGATTTTGTGTATCACTCGTCCCCGACGCCGAAGGTCGAATTTCGCGTTTGATGAGGCACTTAGGGATTTCGCCCTAAAATAAAGTAAGAAAAAATTACACCATCTCCCGCTAAAGGGCACCATGAGGCGATGCGAAGCCGGAGCACTTGCACGATCGCGTTCCGTTGGCGTTCGTTGGGCATGCTACCGACCTCGCGTCGTGGAACGCGAAGGACGCTACGCGCGTCGTATCTTCCATCTAGCCTGGCCGTTAATTCTCACAGGGCGAGCGGGGAACGCGGTCGACAGGCGGGCGAGAGGGGGGCAGCGTAGGAGAGGAGAGAGAAGGGGAGGGGACGCGCATGCGCTCGAGCTCATCGCGGCGTTGCGCAGGAGAGAATTTCGGCATGTCTAGCCCGCGTTTCAGAGGAAGAGTGGAAAGGGGGAGGGGAGAGGGAATGTGGAGAGGGAAAGTGGAGAGGAGGTGTGTGGACAGGGTATACGCATGCGCAGTAAGGGTGGTCACGCCGCACACCACCACCACCACCACCACCGGATTGAGCTCCGCCTTAAAGGGCCCGTAAACCACCAACAGACGCTCGCTTGCTCCTCTCCGCACCTTTCCTCTATCGACAACAGCTGTCATGACGTCACCTGTATTATTAGGTGACGTCGCCAGCAAGAGACGCTGCCAGTGGGCGAACAAGCGACTGTTTTCTGCTGGCAGATGCGCGCGCTTCTTGCGTTTCCACCCCGGACGCTGAGGAAGGGCACCCGGAGAGGTGGATAGACGAGCCGACGAACGCAGCCTAGCGAAGGAAAGAGCGAAACGAAAAAAGTGCGTGCAACTCCGCCAGCGTTCGCTGTAGTCAACGTTTATAGAACCAGGTCAGTTGCAAAACTGAGCGATGTTGCGCGGCGCTGCCGCTATCAGCGACAGATGTGGCGCTGCTGTCGCAACAGGATTCACTCGCTCCACTCTCTTCAGCCAGCGGTGAATGTTGCGGCGCGTTAGTATCAGTGGAGGCTGCTTTCTGCGTGAACAGTTTTACTCTTTCCGCGCCCTATTGTGCTTCAGATGTGCTGCGTGTCTTCACCATGCCTACATGTTGTGTTCCTGGCTGTACGAGCGGTTACAGGAAATCCGAGACACCACGACGTTTCTTTTGTGCCTAGGGTCACTAGCTCTTCAATGAAGGGAGGCGGGGTAAACTACCATAGGGAGCCAGCGAAGTCAGTTTTCTTAATTGCGGTATATTCCAGACAAATCCATTGTTTCTTTATTATTTCGGCCTCTTGAAGTTGTACTTCAGCTGGCTACGTGCTGCTCGCAACATTTCCTCTTGCTGGAGAGTGTACTCGTAAAAGTTGTCGCGCTTCATGCCGAAGTTCAGCCAATGTAGTTAAAGACCTCCGAATCCACCGCTAGCCACCGAAACATTGCTTCGTGCGTGCTATTCGTCAGAACATATCGTGTTCTGGAGCGTGACGTGCGTTGTCGGGTGTGCGTTGGATCACATAAAAATTTTTAACTGGATGGTCCCGAATAAATCCCGGACATATAGCTGTCCCGACAGGGACGGCTGAGGACGCTGTATGAAAAGTCGGGACAGTCCCGCGAAGTCCGAGACGGTTGGTAACCCTATTTGTGCCCCGCGTGATCCGGACCAGCGAAAGAGCGTATGCTTGGCCATGTTGGTAATTCATGTTTCACTTTTTGAGCGCACAATTGAACACAGACGAAAAGCGACGCGGACACAGCGCTGTGAGGATAAGAAACTGACCGACACATCACGTATGTGTGCATGATATGCACCTTCACGAGCCTGAAGACTTTCACTCACATGGTCTATGGTAAGAATTAAGGCTGAAATCGCCAGCGGAAAGGGGCCTCGTGGAATGATGCGTCCCAACGATATTCCCGAACTTGCCTTGATTTGAGTAATTCTAAAAATTGTGCTGTATATAATATTTTACGCTTAATTGGAGCTGTTTTGATAAGGTTTAATGCTTGAGACTGCAAATAAATCGTGCCGTTTGTGTGCATCACACTATACATGCCATATCTCAAAAATCGTTTCACTGCATTGCGTGCGTACGTAAAATAATAGATTTTTTTTTTCTGTAGCAGGACTGAAAGTGTGGCGTGCGGCGATTTTACCGCTCAATGATTGCGAATAACGACAGCCGTGATACAGAGTGAAAACGCCTCACTTCAAAAAATATAAAGGAAAGAATTATCTGAAAGAAAACAGCGCAAAAAAGACGGACAACCAGAAAAATGAATGCACAAACAACAGCGCTGGCTTACAACAAAGATTTATTCGTTAACACCGCGCAATACTTGCACAGTCCAAAACGAAAAGAAGGAAGTACCAACACGCCCAAGCATCCACTTTAGCTAAAGAATTACGCTACGGGAATGCGTCATATAGTTAATTTCTTATAGGGTAATGGAAAGACTCGTATGTTATGCTATCAAGCATCACTTATCGTGGGCAGTCTAGAAAGCCATAGCTTTACTGACTTTGCCTTACCGCTGCTAAATATTACTCAGGTTTAAGCTGCAGCGGCAGCGCAACAGAAAATCTCGATAATATACAGTCGGCGATGTAAACAACGAAACCCATTCTGAACGGCTGGCTCAGCGTCTTGCCACGCACACTATGCGTTTTCGTCTGCTAGCGGAAGCTTGTTGCGCCGCCAGCGCCACCAAACCGGAAGCTGCCCTGGCGCCGCGCGACGGGTTGGCTGACGCGGGGAGTTTTGCAACTTACCTGGTTCTATAAACGTTGGCTGTAGTCTCGTGCACAACTGCAATGCCACAACTAAATTTCAACCTCTGGGTTGTTTAGGGGCCCTTTAAGATACTTCGCATCTAAAAAAACTTGAACAACTCTTAAAGGCGATTCATCGTGGATTTTCCGTTTGTTCATTCAGTGCTATGGGTATCAGTGCTTCTTTTGGTAAATTCTGCTTCTCTGCAGGGAACGAATTCGTAGCCCAAATTTAATCGCCACCAATGGAAACATTTTCTTTACCTTGTTGTTGTTTGCCTAAAGGATAAAATGGAAGCCTAATTTAATTCACAGTACATGTTACTTGTGCGTGTTACAAGCACAGCTGTTGTGCATAGGCAGCCGAACTCTAAGATATCTCCAGATCAAACACGGTGGCTTTTCAGGATGACTCATGCTAAGCGTGCCTTTACATATTTGGCTCCATTGAAACATCTGCCAGGTGCAATTCACTAGAATTGACGCCGCATATGTGCGATCTTCGGCGGCAGGACCAAAGAAAATTGTTTAAAAATTCAGGTCTTTCGTAAGTCTATTAAAGAACATTATAGAAATAAATCCCGCGCTAATGTCATTCGTGTGTAGCGTTTTTTTGTGCCGTTGGTACAGTCCCCACTGCTTCGTTTATCAAACCGTCCACGACGTCAACGTTTGAGGTAAGCATGTAGGGTTTCCCCGGCATGAGTATAGAACCGTGTTAGGGAGATCCGCAAACGCGCGCTACTTTTTGCTGTGCTTTATAGACTTCCTGCTTGTTACGGCAACTGACATACGTGTCGTCTGCAGCGAGGTCCGCCAGGTTATTGACCCCTTCAGATGTAGCGACGAAGGCGCTGAACAAGCGCCGGCGGGAGGAACAAACGCGCGCTTGGCGAGCCGGTGACGCCCTCTTTTGCTCGGCGCGGGAAACAGCCGTACGTTTCCGAAGCGTTTTCAGCGAATTTAAGTTCATTACTACAGTTACTTCATTGCTATTTCTGTTAATCATATTATTTTCGAACTTCTTTGTTTATTTTAACTTGGTTTTGAGCATTTCTAGCATTGTTTTAGGCCTGTAAGACCACTTGTTTGCGAGCGTGATCACGCCCCACGAGATCTACGGATAGACGACAAGCCGAGCCCCTAAAGTGCTACGCGCTTAAAATGGACGCACGCATGTTTTCGGCAACAATTAGCTTCCACATGATTGTTCTAACTGTTGACTGTTGGATTAGATATTAGCGAAACCTTTCTTCAGATTAGTAATTAAAGTAGTGTGCTTGAAAATATTTGTCTTCAGCAGACTTTAGAAGACTATGTCTGAAGGACCGCTCAAAATGGCAAATTATCTAGTACTGTGGTAATTTCAGGTGCATCTACAATTCCGTAACGCATCTGGCACGTGTTGGGATTGATATACACCAGGAAACTTAATTTTAAGAGCTATAGAGAACAGGCTAGTCAATGAATGATTAAAAAAACTCACAGGATGCCTCATGCATTCACTTAAGACGACTCGAAGGCGAAAGCCACCTTCTTTTTGCTCTCAGACGATGTATTGATGCTGCCCTACCACCCTTCGAAAGCCTTCTGCCCCTAACATGGTTTTGCATTGCCTCCAAGATAGGAGGCACCTCACCTGGTTTTGCATTGTCTCCGTGATCGGATCACCTTTCGCTAAGCTACGATGCGATGACGTAATCATGTGACGTTATGTCACGTGGCGTCACACTCAGAAAAAAAAATCGAGTATTTGGGGAGTATTCTGCGACACAACAATAATCGTCATCCGGCTTGTTCGTGTTTCCTTTCTTGAAAACTCGGCTCTCGCCACTTTCCTATCAAGAACGCTATGTCACGTTGATAACGCGCGTGCCGCTCGTGACCGGGAAGTGCCGGGACCGCGGTGATAACGCGAGGAAAGTACGCGCGGTGGATGACGATTATTGTTGTGTAGCAGAAATACTCCCCAAATACTCGACTTTTTCATAGAGTGCATAATAACGTCTCAAATTTTGGCGATATTTGACGCCATATGGTGCTGTGATTTAATGATGATGATTTTTTGCATCCCTCGTCCCTGACGCCAACGGTCAAACTTCGCGTTTGATGAGGCATTAAAATAAACCACGCTATATCCACGAAGTGAATGATGATTGAGGTGCTGGCTCGGAGAAGATCAGGAAAAGCCACGAATCTACCTTACAAGTCCTCTAGCATCCTATCAAGACGTAACACACGTTGTTATAATATAAACGCGCGCGACAAAGTGGCCCTAAAAATACCTGTCCGACGCTGGCCTGGCTGTCGACCGCGTTCCCCCGCTCGCCCTGTGAGACTAACGGCCAGGCTAGACGGAAGACACGACGCGCGTAGCGTTCCTCTTCGCGTACCACGACGGTTTTAATCGATGGATACAGGTTACGGGATGGGAGTTCGCGCCAGCTTAAGAACCTGGCGAGCGAGCTCCTCAAGTATTTTCTTTATCACGTCGTTTGCCTAAAGGATAAAATGAAAGCCTACTTCATTTTTTTATTACGTTTTATTGAGCATGTTACCAGCACAGCTAAAGCGCAAAGGCAGCCGAACTCCGAGATATCACCAGATCGAACACGGAGGCTTTTCAGGATGACTAAAGCTAAGTGTGCCATTGGACATTTGGCTCCATTGACGGCTGCGAACTCTCCTAATAGTCTTTCATGCCACGCCGCATAGTTGAGAAATTTACATGGCAGGACCAAAGAAGGTGGTTAAAAAAATCACAGCATATCCACGGAGTGAATGATGATGAGTGGGCGAAGCTGCGGAGGTTCATCGGTAAACCGTGAATCTTCCGTGAATTCTGCCCAGTACATCATCACCGACGTGAAATCGGGCGCGTTTATACTAAAGGTTCGATGAGTTATGACGACTTGAAGCTCACTTTAATTTTACATGTACGCTGTGAATTTTTATTGCTTAGAAAACCATTGCTTTGGAAAACATCTGGCGTTCTTTCGTTTTGCTTTTAGAAAACATCTGGCGTCTTTCGTTGGTTTATTTCATCAATCAACGGCGTTTTGAACAAAATTTTTATTGTTTAATCACGCACAGGAGAAATCTCACCAGGCACTACCTTGGAGGTAAACAATGGCTGCTAATGGGAATGAGAGACAGAAGAAGTCGGCTTTTAGCTAACACTTACACTTCTACTTCTACTAACGTTTCCTACTAGAACATGCCAATGGCTGCTAATGGGGAATGAGAGACAGAAGAATTCGGCTTTTAGTTAACGCGCACGCTGCGAATTTTTTATTGTTCAACAACGCACAGGAAAAATCTCCCACCGGCACCACCTTGCAGGCCAAGATCTGGTACTAGCGTTACGACTGGTTGCGCACTACTACGACTACGAGGGACGAACGGGTGCCGCCTTAAGGAGCTTCGCCCCTAAAAGATAATATGATCGTGGTATGTACATGTCACAACGTTATGATGCTGATGTAAGTTAAATTACAGTTTATCAATTCGGTGAATGTCCTCGAGGAATCTGAACAGAAATTTTAAAATTTTAGGTTGCTGAGAAGGAGAAGACGTAGGTCCAAGTACATTCCCGAGATCTAGCGGTGCTTGGGAAGTTGAGCATATTCTACTTTGAAGACAAGTTCTTTCTTTTTTGTATGCCTGGCAATCTAATAAGATATGCTCTATTGTTTCTAGAGCACTACAGTTATCACAGTATGGGTCCGTGGTCAAACCAAGGCGGCACATGTAGCTATTGGTGAATGCTACGTTGAGGCGAAGTCGATGATAGAGTGTCTCAATGTGACGAGGAAGGTGATGCGGAAGTCTTGTTTTTAAGCCAGGGTCTATGGAGCGGAGAAAGAGGTCTTGAGGCGAAAGATTCCATAACTGATCCCTCTCTCGGTGGGCGTTCTTCTCTGCCTGTGCTGATGCATCTGATTTAGTGAAGTATGTTCGCCGCATATTCCTTAAGCATATACCTCCACGTGAAGCTAGATCCGCTTTTTAGTTTCCGTATATGCCGCAGTGTCCGGAAATCCACTGAAACATGACACTGTGACCGGACACCGTGGCCATGTGGTGGATGTAACCAATGTCTAGGGTCACCGGACGTTGTTGACGAGCGGCGTTGATGTTGCTCATGCTCTGCAGGGCTGCTTTCGAATCCGTTAAAACGACCCATCGTCCAGAAGGTTGCCAATGAATGTAAAGAATGGCTTCCTTTATCGCGTACAGTTCAGATGGCGTGCTTGCGGTTAGTCGTTCAAGACGGTAAGAGAAACATTGGTCCGTTGAAGATATGTATAAACCACTTGACGAACTATGGGAAGAGCAAGACCCGTCGGTAAAGATGTGAGCCGAACTGGAGTATTTCTTGGCGATGTATTCTAGGGTGATTTGCAAAATCTCAGCTTGTGGTATATTCTTTTTCGAGTTGATACCGGGGATGTGTGAACAGACTTGCATAGATGACAATCACAGGCGAAAAAATACAACTCATGTGACTTAAGTTTAACTAAGTGTGCATCAAACGTGAATTAATAGTGATGTAAAAGTTTCTGAATTAAAAGTGAATCAAGCGTGAGAGCATAAGCTCTCGTCTGCGCTCTCCTTAGCGCAATGGCTGGTTGGGTGAGTTGGAGATTCGTGTTACTTGAAAATACGAGCGCGTAACTAAACAAGCACTACGAAAAGACAAGGGTGAACGCATCAACTATTCATAGGCATTCACAAGGCATTCACTGTTACTGTGCGCTTGTCTCTGTCTTCTCGTAGTAGTTGTTTAGTTACACGTTCTTAATACTAAGTAACTATTTCCGAGTAAGGTACCGTGAATTACTGAAGGTATGCAATATTCGCACTACGCCTGTTGAAGATTCAACGCAGTGCGCGTGTGCGCCACGCTCGGAGAGCTGTGAAAATAAATCGTCGAGAGTGTTGCGGACTGCCGGCAGGTGGCGAATCCTTGCCGGAATCAAGCATACTGGTTGTTTATCGATTAGAGCGGGAAATCCGCGGGAACTTTCGTTAGCTCAGTCGGGTTTTCGTAACTTACACTAACACGCTAACGTGCCCTTACTAAGGAAGATAGCGCGAAATTGCCTTCTACTCGAAAAGTTCATCACGCGGAAACATTACCACATAGCCCAAGCGCGCCACGGGTTTGTCGTTCTCATCCAAAGGCAACGAAGAGTTGACGATTGCTGGAATTCTACGTGCCAAAAACCACGATATGGTTATAAGACACGCCATAGTGGGAGGGGGGGGGGGGTCTCCGTATCAACTTTGACCATTCGGGGTTCTTTAATGTGCACCTAAATCTAAGCACACGTGTTCTTTGCATTCTGCTCCCATCGAAATGCAGCCGCCGTGGCGGGGAGTCGAACCCGCACCTTCAAGCATAGCAGCGCGATCGACGCCTTACGTGCTAAGCTATTACTGTGGGTGCATGTGAATACTTCAAAATGCGCGGCAACGGCATCTAGGGACAGAACGTCGCAAATAACAGTCCTAGAAAACCAGGTTAAAACAATAATAAGAGATTGTGGAACAGGTCACTGACTATTTTCAAGAACTCAGACGGGCCTGTCGGGATCTATACAAATTGCTTGCTTACAATATCCACAAAAAATCATTTATATATACCCGACCACTCGCCTCAGCTTTCCAGACTATGTTGTCCAGCCTGCCAGTCCCCTCATGGGCGAAGCCATCGGCTCATACCGGGCCTCCCCGGGCGTCAGATCTTCAGGACCTCAATGAAGTTCTTGTCATGTCATGTGTTCTGTTGAACGTTGCTTGCATAAACAGTGATATCTTGCAGATAAGTTTCAGAGAATCAGTGGTCAGCACCATCAATAGGATGCTACGCGAAGGCAGGTGTGTCAAAAGAATTTCAATCAAATAAGAGGGATTGTTAGAAGTGTCAATAAGAGGGGGGAGGAGGGGGTGCTGAGGAGTAGCGGTACATTTTTCAACTTTTTAATTGTGTCGATGCGACTTCGACGATCGTGACAAAGTTTGCGAGGAATCAGTACTGGACGCTGTAGGAGGAATAAAATAGCACTTATATAAACTGAGTGGCATGTGACGATATATAATGTGTTCGAATTTAATTGATTTACGGCTGCGACACGCCACAATTCGTCGAATACGTGAGAGCAGAGGTACGTACCATGCAAAACTTCTTATAAGCCAAAATTACCCGTTCCACGAAAAACAAATTGTTAGGAATTAAGCAGATGCCTTTTAACAAACAACGGGATGTGCCCACTTCTTTCCTTAGGAGGGCGTGTGTTCGGAAATATATAGAATATGGATATGTAAGCATGGAGGACATGTTTGCGAGCACAAGTTCAAATAGGTAAAATAAGTTCACATGTAGACGTCCAAACTCAGATATTCTGTATGGCTTGACATACACAGGAAAACACACTAAGACAAATAATTACACATAACACACGATCACAACATTCTACATTTGCTTTCGGTATGAATAGGAAGTATACAACATCGTGCACGTTAATATTTCCATAAAATATTTGGTTCTTCAAGAAACTTCTTGAAGGCGACAAGCGCCCTTTTCTGAAGGCCGGCGGTGGACCATGGACCTAGTATCTTCTTTACAGTGAATGGTCTCCTATCTAAAAGCAGCAAACTTGCTCGTAATACATATCGTGGTGAATCATATTTCTCGCACTCGAGGAGTAGATGATGTAATATATCTCCGTCTGGGTGGCCGCAAGAGCACTCAGTTCTAGACGCACGCTTTAACCTGTGTAGGAAGTGTCGCGTAAGCGCTGTAAACTGTAAACTTATTTTAACGACTAAAACTAGGGCTACACTACTTGAGACTCATGTGTCGCTCGATTGTACTGCATTTGCACATCGTATGTTCGACTGTACAGCATTTTGTGTCTTTATTGTGACTTTTTTACTACCTAATTTGGCTGCTAAGCGAGGACTAGCCGGTGCCACCATAATGGCACCAACCTCTCCTATTCATCATCTCAATAATAATAATAATAATAATAATAATAATAATAATAATAATAATAATAATAATAATAATAATAATAATAATAATAATAATAATAATAATAATATAATAATAATAATAAAACATGTTCGCAAGGGGCGGAGTCAGGGCGATAGGGGGGGGGGTGTCACGTGGAGGCGGGCAACCAACCAATAATTCATGTTGGTCTAGGTATATAATGCATGGCTAGCTGCGATAAAAGCATGGACAAGGAAGAGATGCACACAGGACGGGCGGAACATCTTTTCCTTGTCCGTGTTTTTTAGCGCAGTCATGCATTATGTTCCAACTACACACCAACTAGCCGAAACGAAAGCGTTATTGGTGTAGGCGGATGGATGGATGCTATGAGCGTCCCCTTTATTATAACGGCGTGGTGACAAGTGTGCCACCAGGCTCGACAAAAAAAAAACCCTTTACTCTTCTTTTTCTTATTGTTGGCCTAGTGTCTCTACTTCAGTTAAATCTATGTTAATACAGGAAAAAAAAACGTAAATTATCAGCCCACTTCTCTGCCCTTTACGGCAGAATGTCCTTTTTTTCCAGTATTTATTTTTGTTCGTTCTCTCTAATTTTCTGCCACTAATACTCTAACCGTCTCTTACTTATTTCAATCGCGGGTGTGTTCAGCTTTCCATTGTCGTCTCTAAAACCCAAGGCTTCATGTACGCTCGTGCCCAAACGTACACCTGGGTGGATATCTCCACATTCAACCAGAACATGCTCCGCCGTTTCCCTATCTTCCCCGCAGCATGTGCATTGTTCTTCTTCTTTACTGAATCTCGCTTTATAACTACGCGTTCTAAGGCACCCCGATCTCGCTTCAAACAGTAAAGCGCTTCCCTTTGAATTGTCGTAAAATGCCTCCCTCCTCATTTCATTTTTGCCCTTTCTGTAGTTACTTAAAGTCGTTTTTTTCTCCATGGCTGCCGTCCAGTAAATCCTCTCCGCCTCTTTGACTTTTCGCTTAACGCTCTTTGTTGACATATTGCTTACACCACCAGCCGTATATTTACTAGTGAGCCTCCGAGTTCTTTTTCTCCACTGCGTGTACACGCTCTTCCTATAAAAATAACGGAACACCTTCTCTGCCCATCTACTCTCCTTCATATTCCTTAGCCTTTCCTCGAACATTATTTTGCTCTGAGCTTCCCTCGCCTCAAAACCTGCCAATCCCATATCGCCCTTTACAGCCTCATTTGTCGTCTTCCCGTGAGCCCCCAACGCGAGGCGTCCCACAGTGCTTTGATTTACATCCATTGCCGATCGTACCTCTGCCCTCATGCACACCACTGAGTTCCAAAAATTAAGCCCCGGAACCATTACACCTTTCCACAGACCTCGAAGCACCTCGTACCTAACGTATCCCCACAACGCTCTGTGCTTCGTTATTGCAGCATTCCTCTTTCCTTTCGCTGCTGAGGCTTTTTCCTGTACCTCCATGTGTCTATCACTCTCACTTACCCATACTCCAAGGCACTTGCATTCGCTTACCCTCGGTATTTCTTGGCCTTGTATTGACACCGCCTGATCACAGGGATCATTGAATACCATCAATCCACACTTCGTTACCCTAAATCCTAGTCCAAGAGCTTCACCTTCCCTTCCGCATATATCCAGCAGCTGATGTATATCATCTCCACCCTCGTGTAGGCAGGCGTCGCTGAGAGCGCCACGCAGCACGCACTCTCGTGTTTACGCATGAGAGCGCTCACGACTGTACGAAGGGCGAAAAGAAGTCGAAACAAGATCCCATTATCACGCAGCGGCCCTTCACCGACAACCCAATAATTCAAAAATCACGACGAAAGGTTTTGTGATAGCGTGCACGGTGATGGAAGCTATAGCAAAGAGATCCAGTTTACACAGAGCGCATGCTCGGTTCGGGCTGCCGGGAAGGCGCCGCGGCCTTGACCATCCCGAATCAGAATCCGATGAATAACAAACAAGCCCGACTGGATGTACTTACAGACGGCCACAAAACAATAGGGACCATGCGGGTGCGTGGCGAAATTGCCGTCTGCGCCATCTAATGGTCGAGCCCTCTCCCGTCGAGTCTGGCGATTGCGCTGCCAGAGCAATGCTCTCGACAGCAGGAGGCTCGACGCTAGGCGGCGCAGAGTGCAATTTCGCAACGCGTTCGCGTGGTCCGTATTATCTTACGGCCCACTGTACCCTTCTCAACAAGTCTTCACAATCACATCGTAAGAACAATCGCTCATTGACACCTGCCACCTGAGTGAAGCGGTAACGGTAACAGGGATCGTAATCACCCGTCTTTAAGATCACCACAGAGTGATCTGGAGAAAAGAAATATATATATATATATATATATATATATATATATATATATATATATATATATATATATATATATATATATATATATATATATATATATATATAAAGCGTTACTCAAGTACTCTCTCGCACTGTCGCGCGAAGAATAGCGGCTGAACGCGCTCCCATTTGTGGGCGCACTCAAGACGACAAGGATTCGTGACATTACATCAAATGTGCGACACGCGACACTCAGCACGACTACGAAGTATACTTCTTTGTTGCGCTTGCGCAATGCTCGGAACTTTTAATTTAAGCGTAAGAGCAGATACTCTAAATACCAGTCGTACCAGTCATACTCTCAATACCAGCTCGTGCTGCAAGTTCTGAAAAAACGCGAACCAACTATTCACACATGCCAACCATGTTTAAAGACCCGACGCGCGTAGCGTAGGCGAGCATTCTCATACAAAAGTGAAACAGTAAACAAATGCTGCCAGTACTACGAAATCTAATAAAGCTTAACGTCGGTTGTCGCTCACCGTGCTTACAGCTTGTTGAGCGGTCGGGGAAGGGTCGTCCCTCCTCGATCCGGGACACTCACAGCGATCAACTGCAGCGGAGACACAGCACACCAAACTCATCCTTGTAGAGCAGTATCTGCTGTCGGGATTGAACGGTCACAGTAGTCACGTCTCAATCCACACTCGCCACGTTGCATTGTTGCACGATTCCGGCAAATGGGTCGCGCCTCCTTCGCGGCAGTCGCACAAGTCACGTTTCAACGACAACACACAATCAGCCATCAGCCCGTTGTCCAGAGGCACTCCGGCGGCTCGCGCAGCTTTCGAGAAGCGCCCCAGCTGTACCGTACTCGGCAGGTCGCACAAGCCACAGCCTCCTGGATGAAGACCTCCAAGCGCAAAAGGTGGTTGCACAAAACGCGCCATTTCCAACGGCGCCGCGTCGCGCAGGGGAACTTGAAACGACGATAGAAAAAAAACGCGACACCTAAGCACTGGCCTCCATGTTGGCTTCGCGCCGTGACGAAGGCCCCAGCATGCAACTCGAGCCACCGGCTTTCGCTGTTATCACGGCGACGACGGAAAGGGGTTTGATAAGATCGAGGTTTAGTCGTTTAGCTTACTGATACGGTCTCGATCGAAAATTGGGGGGGGGGGGGGGGGGGGGTATGCGCTTCGCTTGAATCACGGTGTAAGAGCTTGAATTAAACTCTTGCTTCTTCGTTTTTTTTTCTGTAGAGCTTCGTCACGACGACGGGCCACGACGTGCGCATTGCACGCATTTGGAGCCGCATTGCGTGCGCCATTTTCTTCAATACCGTGACAAATTTCTAATTTTGATTTAACTGCAGACGAATTTAAGGGAATAAACTGGACCATGCGCATACAATAATAACCATTTCTTGGCTTTTACGTGCCAGGACAATGATATCATTATGAGGCATGCCGTAGTGGAGGGCTCCGGCAATCTCGACCACCAGGGGTTGTCTAACGTGCGCCTAATTCTAACAACACGGGCCTCTAGTATTTCGCCTCCGTCTAATTGCGACCGCCGTTGCTTGAGGGCTTGAGGCGACTCGCATGGAGGATTTCCCTACCACGTCGACGTAAGTCTTGGGACGGTGTCAAAGGCTCAACCTCATATTTGACAGGAGAGGCATCGTATTCTCGTAATTGACATTTCTGCCCTTCTAGTGGAGCACCATCGATTTTTTTTTCAATGATAATTAAGGTGAGGAAACTCATATGCTGACAAAGGAGACTTGGAAAAGTTATCTGACGTGGCAAACTTTTAAAATCGCGTCGCAGAGGCAAACGCCCACGTCGACGAAATGTGTTTGGCCGCCCGTTTCGTCGTCCTCGTCTTCATCTTTGTGCGTCTTCTCGGCGGCAAGTATGCCTCCAAGACTGATTGAACACGACAGCCGGCAGGACAGCAGCAGCAAATGAGGCCCTGGACTCAGGGCTTCGCCCTCTGTCATTTCACGAGCAAAAAAAAAAAAAGAAATTGGCGAGGCTTGCACTAAGCACTAAGTCGCGCAAGCCTATAAACAGCAAAACTGGACGTTTTGAAGACTACTCTGGTTGCTTCTGGGTTGTTTCTAGGCCTTAGCACGATGGAGCACCATTTGTCGTAATCTCGCTGCACCCCGATCTCCAAAAACAGTAGCACCCGTCGCTATCCTGTCAAGAATGCTACATCACGTTGATAACGCCTACGCCGTTCCTGACCTATACAGCTATACTCCGTTTCATACATCAGTTGCAACCGCTGTGGAAGCTATGCAAGAAGTTCTGTGAGCAAAATGTGCAAGTCCGTGCGTATCGCGCTTGGGCTTCGTCGTTGTAAACATGCCCTCCGAGACTGGATCCAGCAGCGTGCTACCGGAACTGATCGCGGAGGCAACGATACGAAAACAAAGAGACGCTAGGTAGTCCAGAACAACCTATTGACAACCGTATAAATGACGGGGTTTGTTTATTTACATGGCACAAACCATCCTCATCTATTCCTCAGCCTAAAAGCGAAAAAAAAGTCACATTACGGGTGGTTAAACCATTGAACTATTTGTTGGTGCGAACGCATCTACTGCAAGAACACTCGCTAGCTTCCACAGCGTTGCCTCTGACGTATCAAACGGAGCTACGCGTCTTACAACATGGCGCCCAATTAGATTATCGCTCCGGGCCGTGCTTCGGCTGTAAGCTGAAAAACTCGCTGCCGCTGGAGCGTTTTTGTAACCAGTAGCTGCCACTTCGCGACCCGATGACAGCGCTAAACCCCTTATCTATCGCGGCTGTCTTCTACTGGGTTTTATCTTATGAAGCCCTTTCCGTGCAATGGGGCACACAGCGAATGCGCTTACTCCGGAAAGGCGCTTTGATGCGTGGTGCCATTCGAAGGAATTCGAGGGCACGCGCACCGACTAAAAAAAAAAGAAAAAAAAGGAAACGTATACTCGCAAAAGAAGAGCGACCACGCTCAAGCAATGCCGCACGTGAGAAATGCGGCCGCTGCCGGCGATAATCGAGATAGTGCTTTCGCCTCGTACCGCATAGGGGCGCGTCGATGTGTGAAACACTAAAGTCCCTTGATTTATAGAAAGTAGCGACACTCTCCTCCATATCCTCTCCCAAGTGTCCAACCCTCCTCTCCCAAATGTCCAAACCGTATCTCTCTCCTCTCCCAAACGACCACCGTGCGGGCGCCGGCCCTATAACCCGGCTCGCGCCACTTTCCTATCAAGAATGCTACGTCACGCAGATAACGCGCGCGCTTCCCAGGCGACGGCCCGTGAAGCGGGGAGGTGGAAGGCGGGAGAGGAGGGTGCTCGGCGTGGCGGCTCGGTTAAAAGAAAGACGGTACTTTCCCAAAAATATCCAGGGACTTTATGAAACACTAAATGAAACACGCGAATAGCACCGGGCGCGCGGTGTTAAAGGCACGCAAGGTATAACGACGACGATTATTGATGTGTGACATAACACCCCGACGAGTGCAGCTGTTTTTACCCGACTGAATGAGAGGGCACGTTTATTTCGCCGCCGGCATCAAGGCCGACACCGAAGTAGAGACGACAAAGACGAGCATCACGTGGCCATGCCGGTTGTGATCGTATCATCGCGTGTATCAACGCGGGGTGGCGAAAAGGCCGTTTACGAATATCGTGAACGTCTCTTGGTTACACCAGCCGCTGACCAGTTAATACTTCCGTCCACTTTGAAACACAGCCTCTGAAAGATGAACGCCTTCCACGCGTCTTGCTCGTTCAATATCCTGACTTTCCATTACAAAGCCTTCAGTAGTTTCCTGGTTTTTCTTGCGGCAGCTGCGTGTTTCGCCGTGGCTGTGAATATATACTCCGGTGTGTTTTTCTTCTCGGGCTTGGAATAACGAAGCGCTGCCATTTTGTATCATCGTACAGACTTTGCCGCGACGTACAATGCGCGAGCAATACGGATTCCCACAAACGGCTCATACTGGTGCCGTGGGGTGGATGCCCCGTGTAACACCTTCTGACGAAAAATACTATAAAAAAGTGAACCGACCAGTCTGTTGTTTCTTACACTTGCACATGTAACGTCATTGCCTTCTTAATATTCGGCGCGCAAGCCCCTATCCACCAATCCCAAATGCGAACGTAAATCGAGTAAGTTGTCTTGCGTGTGGGTCCCGTACCCATGCTCTCGCTTCAGTTCAGAACCGCTCTACTAGGTGAACTGCAGCAAAACAATTCCCGAACTGCCAGCGGTTCCCGAATGAAGAAAGCGTTAAACAATCGTGACCTCACTTAGGTGTATTTCGTAACGTATACTACACAAACGAAAAGTTTGAAACGATTTCTAATTCCTGCTATGTGTCACGGCGTGTTGATCACATGTGATTTTGAGCTTGAGCTGCGCTCATAAGAACCAACCAATATTATGAATAATTTTCTCCGATGTACTACAGCACGAACTGGAATCACATTCCCGACTCCACCCCGTATCTGACCATGAATCCCCAGCGTTGAATTCTGCACTTTGTGATTACCTGGAGTAAAACAAGTGGCTAATGCCGTATGTCCTTTATCACTTACATACTTTCTTGTCCTCTACTTTCTTTAACGACTCAACTGCATTGAATGCAATAAGCGAAATGAAATGGTCGAGAGGTGGAGACGAGTGCTGTGACAGTACTTTCTTATTTTGACAGTGTCATTTCGTACTCATCGTTTGCGCCTATTGGCCGATTCCGCCGACGAACGAGGACGACACTGCGTGCGAGCTAATGACGAAGGGCAAAAGACGGGAAGGAAACTCCTACACGATTCGGCTTCGCATTATCAAAGCCTTTTTAGCGGTCTGCAGCATGCTATTAGCTGGCAGCCATTGGTAATGGCTGCTGGCAGGGGCGTAGGGGGTTCAGTCACCCCCCCCCCCTCGAAAATTTGCAGTTTTGCTTGCGTATATACACACGCACACATACAAACGCACGCACGAACATACATAGAGTATGATTGAACCCCCCCCCCCCCCCGAAAAAAGTTTCTGGCTGCGCCCCTGGCTGCTGTTCAATAGCTTGCAGAAAGCTAACCAAGCCTCAGAACATCGTGATCAGCTCGCAGTTTCTGTGACGAACAGTTCTCACGTAAGAATCGTTGTGAACACACTTCTTGGCCGCATGGCTTTGCGTAACCACACACCAGACCTGTCTCACCTTTCATCTTACCTTCCAGCACTGTTCTTCGCAGATGCGACGTCTGGGGCGCATTACGGCATACTTAATATGCCTTTATTGCCGAAGTGTTCATCTAGCCAATCTCGTTCGCTCTAAGTGGTATGTTCGTTTGGCGCTTGAACAACGTTACACTGAACAACGTGCCATCCAGTTCTTCGCGGCGACTGCACCAGCAAGGAACTATACACGTTTGTGCGCTATGCGTACAGTGGTAGCTTTAAAATTGCACGCGAACAGTAACCGTGGCGTATATAACGACCGGTTCTCCTGATTTAATTTGTATTGCTTTTGTTTCTTAGTTTATTCGCCGCCACTACCCGGACGAGCGAGCTACAATCCCAGGACGACTGGCTGAGCCGTGGCGAGCCGCCCTTCTCAGCCCCCATCCAGTGGACCAAATCTGGGCTGTCCAGCGAGCCAGGACTATCACCGAGGACATATCACACGATGTTCCCCGGACGACGGCCCCCGGAGGCCAAACTCGGGCCAGTAATTTCTCGATGGACCCTCAATAAAGTTGATTACCTACCCACCTTATTGTTTATATCATTTCTAAACTTAGCATGTCATCTGTTTGTGCAATGTACAGTGTGTCAGTTGACAAATCAGCGGTTGAAACTTAACTATGTATTGAGATGGCAGGATCTAACATAGACTTCCCTGTCATAGACTGTAATAATTCTAACATAGAATTATTAAACTACAAGAAACACCAGTCAGCAGAGGCTATGAAGTTTGTTCTGTCACCTTACTTCAACATTTGGCCGCTCGCTCAGCTGTCACGGAACGAAGGTGTTCATCGGAGCAGCGCTGCCTCAACACGATGCACTCGGCGTGACAGCATCCTTGTTCGTCACGCTTTCTCGGCGAGAGAGAAGCGATGACGACGGCGCAGAAAGTGACACACACACACAGACGCACAGGTGAGACACGGCGATTCTTTAATAGGGCGACGTGTCGAAGAACCGAAGGTGGGAGAGAGCCCATCAAACATCCCGGAACAGAACAAAGGGTTAACGGCGAAGAGGAAGCAATCGCAGCGAGGGAGAAGGGGGGAAAAGTGAGGGGAGCAAGCATCGTGTGAGCGGGCACTTTCAGTGAACGGGAAAACACACCGTGTAAACCGGGGACTGCCGCGACACGTGTATCGCAGTCATTACATAGGGACAGCCCCACCACCACACAAGTCACGTTCTTATTCCTGAAAGGGGCTCATCGCAAATACACACAGACACACGCACAGACATACGCGCCAGGCATACAGCGAGGAAAAAAAAAATAGGGCGCGCACACCGCAACAGTGTTGACACCCCCATGATTGTGCCGAGATTCCCATGATTCGCACTTAATAAACATTTTCGGTGACATTTCTAGCACGAAGAAGTATCACACCAACTAGCCCAACGGTTCACGCTTCTAGAGCATTTTGCGACGGCAGTTTACGTTTTACGTCGCCGGACACTGCGCCAGATTATATTCAACAAAAGGCGGTCTCCTAACGAGAGCACTATACAACGTACCTGAATATACACACGTGTACAATTTAACGTTGGGTCGTGCCCTCTACGCCACATCAACGTGGTTCTCGCTTCGCGCGGCACAGCGGGGACAGCGTAATAGTGGCAACGTATGCTCAAACGTGACATCCCAGATTGACTCCGGCAATGCGCAGTTGCAACGGCGCGTTGCCGGAGCCAATCACGGAGGCCACAGCTCAAATGACTAACCGGCAGACCTTGAATACCGTAAATCCTACCTGCCACGTTGCCTTGTAGCCTAGTTCATATGTATAACAGGCACAAACGTAAAGAGAACCCACGATGACACGGGGCATAGTGCTGATTACGTTGTGCTATTATAACCATGCATCACAAACTAGTTTGCGAGAAAATGTTACTGAAGGTCTCGAAACCGCTGCTGTGCTGCGCGAAGCAACAGCTACCGGACACTACCGTAGCAGGAGAAATCGTTATTGGTTTCACACCAAAGCATCGCCCTCCTCCATGTGAACTCAAATCGTAAACACCGAAAGACTCGAAGTCTGTTGTGATCTTCTTTGTCTATCACTACCACGTTGCTTTGCAAAAACGTAACTCGGGAGAGTAATACGCTCATTGCTCTCTTCTTGCACCACGCGGGTTAAACTACGGAAGTCACGGGAATCTTACAGATTCGTGCGGATGCTAACAAGTCTAGTGCGCAAGGGGCCGTACGGGAAGCAAAAGGACAGACGACAGAGAGAACACACCCTTCACACTCTCTCGCGTTGCTTTTTTTTAATCCTCGTGGCTAGGCAGCTGGCTCTAGTTAGAAAATAACGTCTCAGCGTGACTATCCTTCCGCGGCAAAGCGGTTTTGCATAACTCGACTGGCAGCTATGGTCTTAGCTGCTAGTCTAGGGGAAAGAGATAGTAGAGATAGTATAGTTGCTATTTACAGAAGGTTTCGAAGGTTTCGAGGACACTTGCTGAACTCAAGGAGCGAGGGAAGGAGGTTCACTTGAGGAGGATGTGGTTGATCGTGGTGGAGGGGAGGGATGTGGAGAGGGCAGTGTAGGGGTGAGGGAGAGGGGCGAGCTGGATAGAGGTGCAGGTGCACTGGTATCGAAGATGCCACCCGTAAAGGGTGGAGTCTTGTTTTTTCTTTGTTCGCGTATTCATTGCACTGCCTGCCGTACGCCAGCCTGCATTTCTAGCACACCGATCTAAGGGGCGCCGAACAACTAGACGATGCATCACAGCAAGCACACCTTGGAGAACTAGCGCATTCGCAACGAGTATTTGACGTTCCCGTGGTGTAAGTGTCAAGAAACGCTGCCTCTCACCGCGCAGTTCTCACGGCGCTTCTATGACCTCCTGTACATCAAAAAATCCTGCGGGATCAATGCCCTAAGGGTTATTCACCAAGCAGGAAAGTTCTAGAGAACGGCTTTTGTCGAATATGTGCATGTCTTGTGACATCTCTCCCCTCCATTCTGAACTTAGTTTCCAGGTTAAAACAGGTATTACTCGCGATATAACTGTCCTTGTACACTCGTTCACGTTGGCTACTTCTGTGGCCT
>NC_051184.2:95913921-95948670 GCF_013339695.2 Rhipicephalus sanguineus | reverse complement strand
ACCAATGCCTCAAATAAGTAAATGGGACAATCATTTCATCCAAAAGCACCTCTTGAAGGGGTAACATATCATTCAGTAAAGGCACTGCTGGTGGGACCTCTGCAGTGATAGAACCCATTTAATTAAAATATTTAGTATGGAAGGTCTACTTCGTTGCATGTACACGTAGTAGCACCATATTTATCCTGTTTGTGCCTGTGCATTTCGTTAATGACGTTTGAACCTCAGAAGTCATATTTCACTCTGACCTTGCGTTGTGTCCTATGCTACAACAGATTGACAGGTCACGTCTACCTTAACCACTAGGAGGTTTCTGTTATAATGATGTTGACAATAATATGAATTAGCATTCAGCAGTGTAGCATCTGAGCGTATATGGTTGTTCCTACAGGACGCTACACCAGTGGTCACAATTACGGGCTTTTCTGGTCTATACATGTGCACAGTTTTAAAAACTCGGTCAGTGCGGCTGTTTATTTAAGTATGAAGTAGGGCAGAAAAGAAAGATATGCAATTCTTCTCTATCCTGCCACATGAGCAGAGCCAATAGTTTGCAGCTATGCACGAGGTCACAGGATTGATTCCCAACCAAAGCAGCCACATTATGATGGGTGTAAAATGTACAAGTGCGCTAGTGCCATGCATTTTGGCAGATTATATAAAACACACGGAGGTCAAAATAATTTGAGACTGTCTTACTGCAGTGCACCTCATAATCAGATTACAGTTTTGCAACATGGAACTGTATGACTTAATTTTGATCCTTCTCTAAACCAGCTTTCCTATGCAGCTTTCCTAACTGCACAAAACCCTGCTCTTAGTTTTTTTCATGTGGATGTCTGGTTCAACACAGACTTCATTATTTAGCAGGGTGGTTTTTCTGGGCCCTCCTGATTTTTTCAAAGTTGTTGAATCCACAAGACAAGTACACCAGTGAACATTAACAGCCAAGTAGTGTTAAACTTCATAGGAGATGTCTGAAACAGTTGGTTATATGTTCAAGTTGGCCCATATCCATGCTTATTGCAAATCAAAAATACAATTCCTTAATCTTCATTATGCAACTAAATAATATTCAGCAGCCATGCAGCTATACTGTCATCAAAAAATACATTTTCAGGAAAACTAGAAATGCTTAATGACGATTACCTACAAAAGAATACAAAGTTTGCATTTCTTGAAACGGTTGAGATTTACAATGCACCTTGTATACTCCTCAAGAATGAATATAAATTGTCTTCAATTACAGAGAAGTGCAGGTCCAGTAAAGGTGCATCATAATCCAAACAAGGGAGCAAATAAACAGTAATGTCACTTAGCACCTTGTGGTGTCTACAGAGAGCGCCGCTCTCGGAACACACGGACACAATTCACACCATTGAGCAAACCAACACGTCTACATTTATTAGCCTGCTTTTAGATACGACGAGCTTGCCAGCCGAATCTAACACATAACTAGTACACGCTAAGTAACCTTCAAACCCCTGAGATACTCGCTGCTGTTTTCTGTATTTAGGTCTACCTTCGCCGACAGGGCAGCGCCACTGCGCGATCACAGCGTCGCCTCTCGTTCGGCGGCCGTTAACACTAACTGCGGCTAATTCGCGAGACGCACGTGCACCATTAGACGCAAACTACTTTATAGGGAGTGATAGCACCCCGACAACCTTTACTAAATATCCTATTCAAGATCGCAAAAAAATAAGCACCCGCAGACATATGCAGTAGTGATTGCAAAATCCTCAGCTTGAAGTTATGAATTCTAGCCATGGCAACACATTTTTTATGATGCAGGAAGAATAAAGAAACAATAAAAAAAGACGAGATGTTTGATAGATGAAGCCTAAACAAAATGTTCTATTAGCAGCTTTTAAATGCTCGATTTGTGGATATGTTCAGTTATGTTCATGGCTTTAGGTCGTTGTACACCTGCTTGGAGTGCAGGTTCATTTCCACCATTGTCGCCCTTCCCCTTTGACGTCCTGGGCAGCAAGTACCCCTACCTGTAACAGACATCTCTGTAATGCCGAATTACTCTACTTCAACACTTCTTTCCGGTGAAATTCTACCAGCAGCTTATCTTCCCACTCCCAAATAAAAGTGGAGGAGAGTAAGCTGTGCATGTATGAACTTCATTGCATGACTCAGGCTGCAATCCAAAACTAAGACTCATAAGAAACCGTGTAAATGTGTCCAATTTGTTCAGACTAGAGATTTGAGCAAAATTTGTTGAAACACAAAATATGAAAACAAGTGTACTTTTTATTATTGTAAAATGCAGCACAGTAAAGTGATTGTACTAACAGAACACTCGCAGATGGAACAGTTGAATGGGTGGCAAGAGTTTGTTGGTTGAACGGGTAGTTATGTTCAATGGGCCTCTTGTGCCGCCCTGGAGACGCTATGAAAAAAGCTATGCTAGTGTCTCCATCGCAGCTTCAGTCCTGAGTGGGTAGTACAAAGCGGGAGGTAGTGCTCGGGCCAGCGTGGATTTCACGCTGCATTCCGAGTACTAAGAACCTGGAAAACTTCTACCCTTATGTGCTACACAAGGAGGGGAAACTCAGCAATGCCAATTACGTTTACATTGTTTCAAGTTTTATTTCAACGTGGTGCAACTAGCATGTACAGAAAACATTATTAAATGAGTTCTGGAAATGAGGGCAAGCTGAAGCCATGCGAAGTCTTCGAGCGCGTGCGGCCACGCTCTCCCATGTTGCAGGTCATATTCAGCATGACTGTACATTCTACATCATATCAAAGTAACAAAGTGCATGAAAGTTTAAATTCAGTAGTGGTAAATAATGTTAAGGGAGTACTGACACAAAAATTTGACATCTCATTTTTTCTGTTGCAATGAGTGACTAACGGCACAGTTATCTTGGCTGCAAACCTTGTTTACCCAAGTGAGTGGTGGTTAATTGTTTGAAGACGTTTTCATAGTGCCCAATCGCAGTTTCGATTTCAGAGAGCGCTAGGGAGGTGGGATCTAGAGGGGTTTGTTCGTAAATGTAGCTGGCCATGTTAGCACACAAAACAGGGATGCACTCGCAGTGTGTGGCATCACGTACACATGAGCACCGTGTTAACAACTCTACAAGAGAGTGTGTACAAGTAGCATAGCAGCCAACACAAACCTGCACGCAAACTCGTGATGTAAGTGGCTATTGGTTGTTTACATCCAAACCCAGCTGAACTCAATGTCATGAGATCATGTGCAGTTGCATGGCTCACACTTTAAAATTGATTTTAAATATGTTCTAGGCCATATTCGATATTCATATTTTGTAAATGAGGTGTGTGTGTATGTTGACACAAATCTATCTCGCAAGTTATCTCACCTTCAAAATTTTGCATCAGTACTGAAAAGGGGGGCATTGGAGTCCCTCAGGACCACAAATAAAGTTCTTTGTCTGTCTGAGTACTCTAACAATCAGGTACTGCAACGCTCACTTCGTTGGGGTACCTTGCCGCTCCAGTTATATCCGCGCATCTGCGCTCACTTGTGCATTTATTCTTCTTATGGATATATCTATGTGCCTTTAGTATGCTATGCTCCCTGTTTGCACTTTGTCATAATGAGCATAAGCCAATTTAACCAACTCACCAAACTTGGCGTACATATGTTAGTTCAGATAACACTGCAGTAATTGAATTAACATGTATGAGACTGTGAGGCTGTGTGTGAACTACTGCGCACATCATGACAGAGACATCCGCACCCAGTAATAAATAATTGTAGACACAGCGTGATGTTAACGTTCAACACCCAACGAAGCTGCATTTTCTCTGCTTGTATTTATGTGCATATTGTGGCATATTGCCCACTTACAGCTAGCTGAGACGTCATGCGATATAAAAAGGAAAATGCTGCGCAATCGCTGTCGAACAACTTCACTACATTCAGCTTGACTATCACCATTGTTAACTTGTGGAAAAGCACGAATATGTTCGAAAAAGATACCTTTTGCCAGAGCCCTTTTATCCCTTGCTGCACATCTCACAACAAAGCGAGTGACTGGGTAGATTTCCATTAACGATACTGAACTTCTCATTGTGTTGAGACCGATATGGTTGAACAGTTGGATGCGGCCAGTTTTTTTTTTGTGCTGATTTATGACGCAACGGTAGCATAAATGATCATGTTTTGTCACAGCATGCTTCATTTTGCGTGATGGAAATACCTGCAAACATGCGAGGAGTAGACGACAGCGCAGTGCCTCTAGAAGAGAACGGAAAAACAAAGGCAGATTGAGTCTCGCACAGAGATGCAAAAAAAGGGGGAGTGGGGAGGGGCAGGGGTGTTAGAGAGAAGAGAGCGATGGATGCCAGACAAGGACTAGGACCAGAGAGCCACTGCGAACCCACATAAGTGAGGAATTCAAAATGCCGGGCCCTGTTTTCGAGCCCAAGCACTCGGGCTGTGGCGGGATCCTGCACGGGTCAGGGGGGAAGGGTGGGGTTGAGTCCTGCTGCCGTCTTGCAACGACCGCCGCCGGTGTCGCATGGGACATTGAGCGTGCTTGAGATCTCCCAGAGCAGCCGACGCAAAATCTAGCGACTGTGGCTGCCTACTGCTCGCAGTTCCTTCTGCCCACTAGGACATTGGCCTGCCATCACAAGTGACGGTTGCACCGCAGGGGCGTAACAAGCTCACCTCACAAGGCACCCAGACTACTGCAGGCTTGTGGGACTGCATATTTCTTTTATTTGTTTCAGAACTGCCATGCACGGGCTCGTTTGAATGCTCGTCATGTGTGTCTGTCGCACAATATAATTTTCTTCTGTGTCACACACCGTCTCCTCCATCCTCCTCGCATCACACGCCTTGAGACGTGATGAACCTAGCCATCAATATTGCACTCACTTTAATTTCCTTTGGGTCAGGTGAATGAGCTGATCAGCTATTCTACATTAGTCTGGTTAGTCTTTCTCTGGGTGTTGATGCGCAAAACACACACAAGAAGCCTATGAATCAAGTGCAAAAGCTGTTTTGCATCCCAAAGCTGCACAGCAAACTGGGGTTGGGAGTCTGGGGTTTGTACTACGTGATTTTCCTCATGCCGCACTGCAGCAGCAGATGGCACCAAACTTTTTCATTTTCAGGCTACAGCACAGAGGCCCTCGTGAAGGCTTCCTTCCAGAGTTTCCTTCTGCAGGCTAAACAGTGGCACAACATGTTTTTTAATCTACTCGTTCTACACAACTCTATCGAAAACCGAGACTAGGCCATGCATGTATCTGAACATCTGTTACACTGATGCACGAAATTCATAGCAAGGTAAACTTTTTAGTGACAAATTAGTATTTCTCTTTAGTCATTTTTCCTCCTCAGTGTTCAGGCCAAAACTCTCTCGAACCATTAATGTGACCTGCCAGATTGACATAATCCATACCTGAGGTTGTATTGGTGTGGAGGGGTTGCGCAAGTTATTACAGAAAATGAAGCCGTCCACCGCATGCGGTCCAGATGATTTTCCAGCAGCGATTCTTAAAAATTGTTCTGGGATATTGTGTTTTTACTTCTCTCGTTTATTTCAAAAATGCTTATCTGAAGCTTCATTACCGCATGATTGGAAGCTGGCACGTGTTGTTTCCCATTCACAAAGGGGATCAGAGATGCCGTTGAGAACTACAGGCCAGTGTCTGACAAGTATAACATGTAAATTAATGGGAGCGCGTAATTTATACTTCGATCATGTTGCATTTAGTTAAACACAGCCTTCTAAGCTCTAGTCAGCATGGTTTTCGACAAGGTTTTTCATGTTCAACCCAATTAGTTGAATTTTTTTCACGATCTGGCTTCAGCGACAGATAAGACACAAATAATAGACTGCCTATTCCTAGATTTCAGAAAAGCATTTGATGTAGTTGCGCTATGACTTCTCATTTCAAAAATTCGAGCCTACAAATTCGACAATAGTGTTATCGCTTGGGTTGCCGAATGTCTTCGTGCAAGGCGGCAGTCTGTGGCATGGAGGAAGGAAAAACTAAGGAGAGGCCCTATCGTATCCCAATGCATTGAGAAAAGTGTGGCGGAAGTGACGTCAGATTTATGGGGCGAACAAACCGATATGGGGCAAACAAAACAGCAGACGCCCCGCGGCGTGCTCTCCGCGGTGGTTCGCTTCTGCTCGGATTTGTAGTCCCGGCGTACACTTAGCGCGTATTGTGCGGTTCGCACGCAGTAAAATGTTGCAAGCGGACGTTTACCAGGCTGTTCGTGCGTGGCAGGCCCGAGCGCAGCGTGCTGAAGTTCTTCGCGGAGCGTTCTTGTGCAACAGTACAGAAAGTACCGGTACGTGCCGTAATCAAAAACATTCAGCCCCTGCCTCATCGTATTCGAACTCACCTAGCAGTGACTTACGCGTTCTGCTGGGCATTATGCCTTTCTTTTCCTTTCTTGTAGCCCGATTTCCAGATCTATTGCCCGATTCGCGGTTCTTTGCTCGTGTATATGGAGTGAGCGCAGTAGCTATTCGGCGCAACGCCAACCTATAGTTGACGTAACTTCACGTCGAAAAGAAGACACCGCTGTATTGTATACATGATCGGGCACATAAAGTTTGTAATTCCAGTGCGCACACAACACAAGCACGCAGCGAAGGCGCCGCACAATACATACATCACGTAGTCCGATAACAACAACAAAAGTTTGTTGCCCTTTCTTTTGAACGACACAGCCTCTAAAACGTATACGATGCCTTCAGCGCATGGTATGTACGGCGCGTCAGGCACCAAACACAAAATTTCACGTGTGTTCTGAGTTGACACAACGAGTAAGCAACAGAGCGCACATCCGAGAGCTCCGCATGCAATACCATGCCTTAGTGATCAGTAATGAAGCGAACGTATACGTACACATGAAAAGTGACACCCGGTACTGTCCGCAGCGCACGCGATTTGCACAGGGTATACGCAACAGCTGGGCATTGCGTAGCTTTCCTAACGAACACACATAAGGAGCAACACGCGTGAATCGACTACGCCGTTTGCAATCAAACAAAAAAAAGGCTGCAAAAGTTTCGCGACTCGCTCGATGCGCGCATGCGCTTGCAAACGACGCGGCGGAAATCGCGAAATGTTTCGCTCCTCCTTCGCTAGGAGGCAATGCAGGCGTTTGCGATCCGGAGGCTTCACGAATGTGACGTCAGGGCCTCTCCTTAGTTTTTCCTTCCTCCATGGTCTGTGGTGATCAATGGTTGCTCTTCTGCATATGCTCCAGTAAATTCAGGTGTCCCCCAAGGATCAGTTCTGGGTCCCCTTTTGTTTCTGCTTTTTATTAATGGTGCACTGCTTGTTCTTTGTTTTGAAGACAACTGTCTCATTCATGTGGGTGATTTCAATTTACCAAATTTAGACTGGCACATTAGACTGACATAGTAATCACCCGTGACATTGCAAACAAGGGATATCTGTCGGACAGGCAAAGCATATAAGAAGGATCTGTAGCAACAACAATGACTACATTCACCAGTTAAGCAACCTAAAGGAAACATTTGTTAAAATAAATTACTTGCACAGCGATCTAAACAAGGTCTACAACGAAGCATATGATTTAGGACATGAGCACTAGCCAGAAGAGCCCCCGTAGCACAGCCCAACCAGCCGCTAGTATTTACTACCAAACACTCAAATGCGCTCTCAAACATAAATAATATCCTCCGCAAGTATTATCCAATATTAGCAAGCAACAAGCGCCTTAAAAAAGCGTGTCCCGAAGTGCGAAGTCTAGTGTATCGCCGCAATAGGAACTGTAAGGACATAGTGCATGCAAAAGTAAACCCTCATAATATCTGGTTCTCAGCCAAGATGTAAGATTTGCTAACACTTTCAAGATGGCATTATAGTTCAAACTACTGGAACTGATTATGTCCATCATATAAAATCCAGTTTTACCTGTACTAGTTCAAATGTTATCTACATGATCTTCATGACTGAATGTACATATTGTCACAAACAGTACATTGCTGAAACAGGACAGCTTGTTAATGTAAGATTAAACGGACATCATGCAGACAAGGCGAAGAAATTACCAAAAGCAGTGGCAGAGAATTTTAATGTGGCAGGTCACAACTCTGACGATCTGAAACTCTACATACTCTAGTCAAAGTTCAGGACGCCGAGAGACAGATAATATAAAGAGTAGTACCTTACTCTCAAGTTTAGTACACTCCAGCCAACAAGTATAACGCTTCAAAGGGGGCTCTTGAATACATGCGATATGGCACATGCACAATGAAAACCAGTGAGAATTAAACCTTTCTTCTAAGAATTTCTAACCCTGACTATCGCCATTGTCAGGTCGTGCTTCCTCGTGACAACCATAATTCATCGAAATGTCTATTCCCCCCTCAACGCGAACATCCCCCCGCCTCCTTTTTCCTCCTTTTTCACAGGCTTTTGACTCACCCTATTCGGCACGCTGGCCCTTCCTTTTCCTCCACCCCTGTTTTCACATGTGTGCTCTCCTCCTCCTTTGTTTGGGTTAGAGGAGAGAGTACGAGCATATACATAAATGCGCTAAGGTAGGCAGTTGCAGCCTTGAAGAAAAGTCTGCATGTCAAAACATCGACTCCAGCGACAACCCGTGTTCACAAATTTTTCTTCTCTTCAAGCTTCTATTTCTCCCTCAACTTCTGCCTTTTTTGGTTTTCCAGAACATGACAATCTCGAATTTAAAAAAAATTCTATTGTTTTGTATAGTCTTCATTGTTAATAATGACTCAGTTTTGTCTGCAGTTTGGTAGATCTTTAATGTGCACATTAAGCTATGGTATATTACAGAGCAATGGTTTTATTCAGTTAGTGAGCTGCACATCTGTGTTCATTGTTTATTTTCCCCTCCTGCTTGGTCTACTGACTGCAGTATGCGATGTATTGAAATCAAAATTATGAAAGAAAACAAAATGGGCGTTATTTTTTCGTTAAAGCACGGAAGTGAGATATTTTGTCATTTTGTCTCTTTATTTTATTAACATGCCATGTACCAGAGACATGACTGCTGGCAAACCAACGGAGAGTTCGTTCCCGGGCGAAAGGGAGAAACACTTGTTTTTCCCGCTGACGCGCACCTGCAATTTTTTTCGGTGGTTTCGCTAATGTTCTTTCCAGTGTGGCACGAAGCTTTGAATAGTAGACCAAATGGGACGTATTTTGCTCTAATTTGTTATGCGACACTGAGCAGATGTTGGCTCGTCTGTCACTCAACGTCAGCGCAGCCGATTTCACCTGGTTGAGACGCTCCCGTTGGAGATCAGATACAGAAGGAGAGCGACACGTAATCATATAGCCACCAACGTGTTTAATTGGCATTCACAATAAACAGACAGCATGAGTAGTAGCGGCAGAACAGGAACGCAACAACGCGAACGGCATTTTAGCGCTATCGGTTTACCGCACTGGAAGTACGGTACGTCGCTAAATTTAAGTCCCATTTTTATCGTCGAGGCCCGTATGAGCCTCTAAAATAATCTCATCATGCTACCGTACTAATCGAGCAAATCGCGCAGCTAGAGCGTTTTCGAATCATGGTACATTTAACGCGGAACTATATTACCGTCACTGCTAAAACATCCTTCCATGCCATGATATTTACGGTGCAAAAGCTCGTTCATCATTTAGAGATTAGGTGGAGGTTGGCAGCTTACCCGTCGGTGACACGAGGTGCATTTTCGAGCTGTGAACATTTGTCGTCATCACTATGGTCACTGAAGTGTAGATTTCTCACAAGTAAGAATGCTTGTGACAAATAAGAAGCATCAAACTGTATAGCTTGAACTTCGCGCTGGTCCAACGACAAGACAGGAAGCCGCCATGACACTTTCTCTTACTGCCACGGGAAACAGATGGCGCTTCGCAAAAGCGCTGCGAGCCAACGCAGAGCCAACGTAAGCCGAGGTTGCTGCGAGCACAATGCACCGCGGCAATAATCGGCAATTGTTGTTCAGCACTTTTTAACCCTTAACTTATCACTTTAAATGCTTGTTATTTTTGCATGAGTTGGCATAGATCTAGCACAGATTGCTACGAAGACCATCCCTTCAGGTGCTTTAATCCCATCGTCATCTTCATCGGCAGAACCCGCCATAATTGAATGCAGAACCGCAAGGCACACAAAAAAATGTCATTTTTCAAATAATTTGCAGAGAACTTGCAAAACTCCCCACAAGATTGGCGGAGCCACCGTCACGCGTATGCTCAGTATTGCCTGCCAGCCACTGCACTATTGTGTACATGCGGGTGTAATGAGTACGTCTGCGATTGGGGTTGCGGCCGTATCCATGACACACTCGAAATTGCTTGTAGGCCATTCCTTCAGGATTGGCTGCAGCATTTGCCCTTCCACTACCAAATCCATGCCAGGTTTCCCGCACATTTTGTGTATCTGCACTCAAAACAGGACAGTTCAACCCAGATGCAGGCCAAACAGCAGGCCAACCAGTTGCAATAAAAACCAAGCAAATTAGAATAGCCCTTGTGGGCAAGTACGAGGTCTTAGAACAAAAGAAAATCATGATACTGAGGAAATGAACGAAACCATAACTACACTGATTCCAGAAGCACAACTGTAGTTGGGGTAAAGCACTAAGGCAAGACGTAAGAAAACTATCACAAATCACAAATGACCGAAAAAAAGAAATGCAACGCAGGAAAGCTAACAGCTCAAGATCTAAAATTGAATTTACCGAGCTGACAAAGTTGATCAACAAAAGGAACTATACCGTCAAAGAAATAGGTGAAGCAATGAAAAAAAAAAAGGACACAGCGTCACAACAGGAAACTCTGCTTAGAAATCTACACTCTAAAAGATAGTAGGGCAATGTTATCACAAGTTTCAAGGACGTAACGAGGGTCGCAGAATATTTCTACTCTTAACTCTAGAGTTCACAAACAAGCCATCAAACGCAAAAAGAAGCCAAAGTTGAACGAAACACTTAAGTTCTATGTGTAAACATAAACAAAGTCAGAAAAAAGGAAACGGAAAATCAGAAGGCAAACCAGGAATGAATCTGACTGGATACCCTACCCTGAGGGAATGGAAAAGGAAAATAGAGAAGAGACCTACAAAACATGGCCCATGGAAAAGCATCCAGTGAAGATTTTGGTCTGAACGGAAGAGATCTCATGTATAATAAGCTTGCGACAGTTTACGCAAATGCTTTATGTACCGGCGAATCAAATGTACCAGCGAATTAGAAAAACACGGACACCATTCCAATACACAAAAAAGGAGACATGAAAGATTTAAAGAGCTATCACACAGACCAGCTTACTCCCACTGTTATACAAAATAGTCGCAAAAATAATTTCAAGCACAATAAGAGACATACTTGACTAATATCAGCCTAGAGAGCAAGCTGGCTTCAGGAAAGGATGCTCCACTATGGATCATAGCCATGTGCTCAATCAAACAACTGAAAAATCTGCAAAATAGAACACCCATCTACTTGGCTTTCATAGACCATGAAAAGGCGTTTGACTCAGAAGAGATACCGGCAATATTACAGACACTGCGTTGTCAAGCAGTGCATAATACATGCATGAATACCATAGCCAACGTCCACAGAAAGTTCATAGCAGAGCCATAGGTCGGCCAACTCACTCATTTGTCGACTCACTCACACTCACTCAGACTCAGATCGAGCCGTGACTCTGAGTGAGTCCGGCTCAGTAATATTTTGGTGAGTTTGAGCCCGAGTGAGTCCGGTTGAGAAACATTTTAGTGAGTCTGAGTCCGAGTGAGTCCGGCTGAGGAAAACTTTGGTGAGTCTCAGTCTGAGTGAGCCGTAAGCGTAAAATATATTTCTCGAGCGAGTCTGAGTGAGCTCCACACCTTTTTGCTGACCTATCGTTCTATGTACACCACTTCAGCATTACTATCAGCTTTATGTCGGCTCAGGTTTATACTCCCGTCGACTCGCACATACTTCAAAGCCCTAGAGCCCATACGCCAGCTCAATATTTATTGATCAGAGGCATGAGTTACAGTTGAGCAGAGTTGATTAGAGAACAAACAGGAGTAGATGACACTCTAGCTGACATTAAGAAAAAAAAGGTGGGCCTGGGCAGGTCATGAATGCGCGAGGGAGAGATACGAATTCCCAGTTAGAGAGATTGGGCAGGCATCAAAGGATGGGAAAGAGCTGAGAAAGGCAGAGGGTTAGATCGGATGATTAAATTAAGAAATTTGCGCACATAACATGGAATGAACTCGCACAGGACTGGGCAAATTGGAGACCATTAGCAGAGAGCTTTGTACAGCAGTGGACATGAAAAAGGCTGATATACGAGGAGAGTATGTGTTATCGAGTTGTTGCACATAGCAGGTTGGTTTCAATACCAAAAAGTTAACCGAACTCGCATCACAATGCTACTGCCTATATATTAGTTGTACTACTGACTAATTCTCAACAGCTTTCCTCTGGTCATGTTAAACTAGATCATTGCACGGATGAGGGTTACATGTGATGACATTTAGCACTGTTTATGGTCTATGAACAAAACTGGCAGCAAACATTATTTTGATCACGAATTTTAATATAACTTGTTAAGTAACTACATGATGCAAATTTCAAAAGACAAAAAAAGTTTGGGTGAGCTCATGCTTGGCTAAAGTAGCTGAAGCATTTAACAAACAAGCAGAAAAGATTATACACAATGACTTAATAGAATATTGATATTTTCTGGCATTCTTTTGAAATAACAATGTATATTTACTATGATGCTGGTTTTAACTTCACGTTTCCCTGAATATTTCTTGTTGAAATTTGCACTGGAGAGAAGCAGCCTATAATGCTATCCTAAATAAACAAAGTTTTCGTATTGTAAAATGGTCATCATCATGATGTCTTATGTGCACTGCAAGGCAAAACCCTCACCCAATGATCTCCAACCCACCCTGTCCTACACGAGCTGGTTACATGCCTTCGAACTTCTTAATTTCGTCGCTTAACCTAACCCTCTGCCATCCTTGACCCTGCTTCCCATTTCTTGGTATCTTTTCTGACACTTTAACAGACCATCAGTTATCTGTCCTTCTCATGACATGACCTGGCCAGCTCCATCTTTTCCTCTCAACGGTGTTTTTTTGCTAGAAAGCTGTGTAAAGCATGCCTGATCGCGGAAGAGGATAGACTACAGTGCCAGTCCACTAGTGGACCATAATTATAAGTTACATGTGCAGGCCAGGTAGACGGTCACGCGAAGCTATGACAGGCTACCGATATGCGATAATGCAGAGAATGAATGCAGTGATTGTGCAAGCAGACCGAGCGAGAAAGATACCAGGGGATGATCAGTGCTATCTGTCACATAAACCATGAAAAAAAATTGGCCGCGTATCTGCGTGCTTCGCTGCAAATAAAGACGATAGAAGAGGCGCTGCGTGAGATATGGACGCCATCTCGCAATACGTCGGGAAACACGAGTGCTGTGTTGCGGGCTGGTAGTTCCGGCGCAGCGGCAGGCGAAGACTGGCGGTGACCAACGCGACCGGTGGGGACGCCGGCCAGCCTGAACACGCTGTTTGGCGCGATGCGCCGAAGGAGAAGGAACGTCCGCGCTCAACGAGTACTCTCCACAAACTCTCTTACTTACACGTCGCCTGGGTAAAACAGGAATGCCAGAGCGGCGCCCCCTGTCATTCGTACAATGCAATACTGAACCGAAACCGAAACACAACATGAGCTTGTGCAGAGGGCACGGAGGAAGACAAGTTTCAGCGCAGTCGCATTTTCAGCGCATCTTAAGAAACTAGGGTTGTAACATTGTAGGGCGAGTAGGGCCAGAAGGACCGTCACGACGAAAACCTGCCTCCTCAGTCGTATTCGCCTGGAACGTTGGTGTGGCTTCGCGTTCCCTCCACCGCTCCTGGCCTTTCCACAAAGATACTGCCTAAGTACGAAGGCCCCTACTGCGTCCTACGTCAAGCATCCCCAGTTAACTATATGATTGAGCCTGTTCAATCATCTACGGACCGCCGTCGTCGCGGCCGCGAGACTGTTCACGTCGATCGACTGAAGCCGCATTATGACCCACCAGTTGTACCTGTTCCTTAGGTCGCCAGGATGGCTCTTTTTCCGCGGGGGAGTGATTTGTAACATGGTAGGGCGCAGACAAGAACGCCTGTGAAAGAAGACGACGAAGACGGTTGTTGCTGGCGCTCGCGCTTGCTCGGCTTGGACCGCTGATCGCTTCAGCTGTGGCAATCTTTTAATAAACGCGTTACTGTCTCAACGTTAAACGCATACCATCAAGGTCTTTAAAATTGCGTATCTATGCATTTTCTGTAAAAGGAACACACCGCCTAATACTTACCTAGTGATGTTGCGCCTCAGATATGCGTAATGTTTGCTTTTTGATCAACAATGTACACAAGTATGAACCTAGTCAGCCGTTCACGATGGCTGGCCCTTGGGCAAGTGGTTCAACTTTGGCCGAGTGGCTGAATCGAGGGACGTGCCGACAAACAGAAAGACAGACAGAAGGACAGACAGAAAGACAGACCAAAATTTCTGCGTGTAAGTTCCCCCAGGAAGACTATAGTCTTTAATAACGAAAGCAACCACCGCCGCCTCTGGCACCATCCGGTACGTAACAACACAACGGACTGCCATATTCGTTGTTCTTGTATGGGTGCGGCATGCAGCCTCGTAAAAGTAAAGCTGGTGCTGCAACCAGGGCACGTAAATGTTTGCATGTGATAGCGTTAGAGCGCAAGCTGGACGAAAAATTCGTCATACTCAAAATTAGAAGGACGTCAACGCTCTTTTACTCTTTAAAACTTCTTTACATTGGATTTGCTGGCCAAATTAGTTTGTTAAATCGGGAAGAGGACAACATTGAACCCTATGGGTATTTCGGCCGTTGCATGGAAGATATTGTCACCCAGGTGATGGAAATTGCAGTAAAGGAAGAGCGCCCACTCCTGTTTGCCTTCCTCGACATATCTCAGTCTTACGACAACACTGAGCAGGCCAGACTGTGGCAGATATTGCAGGCGCTCGATATGCCAGAGGAGTGGCGCAACCTGCTGCAGTGCCTTTACGCCGACATGAGGCAGTGGTTTCGAGGGGCAACTTGACCACTTGACGGATTAAGGTATCTGAGGGACTCAGGCAGGACTGGCTAATGTCACCGCTGCTCTTTATGCTGTATGTGGCTGGAATGGAGAAGAATCTGTCTAGAGTCTGGACTGGGGCTCAATTTGAGCTACCTTGATGAGGGTATACAGAGGATATAGAGGGAGCTGTGGAAGGGTGTTGCAGTCCCAGCTCCGACTTTGGGAAACGCTGTGGTGTGTCTTTCATCAGCAACCCGGCAGGCACTCGAGGTTTGCCAGAGGGAAGCAGGTCAGAGAGCCCTGGCGGGGCACGGCTTCATTCCAAATGAGGCAGCGCAGGGCGACCTTGGGTGGTCATCTTTCAAGACGAAGGAGGCAGTCACCAAACTCGCGTATGAGAGGTGCCTCAGCAGCCTGACAGATGCCCGGGCCGTTGGGCCCGGGAGGTGTACAAGTACGTACACCTCCGGTCAACACGGATGAAATGGATCACCCGAACTTGTTGGCTGTCGGAGCAGTACAGGGTGGAAGCAATCCGGCTGAATCAGCGCTACATAAGGAAAAAGGTGCAGCAGTCGGTTAGAGGGGTGGAAACTGAGAGATGGAGGTAGTCGGGTCAAATGAAAAGGGCCCCAGCATTGTATAGGAAGGGAAAGACCGATATTGCTGAGGAGGCGTTTTACGGCAACTCCAGAGGCAGTGGACTGCTGTGCGAAGCTCGAAGTGGTGTGTTTAGGATGTGGTCGCTGCGAGCCAGATTCACTGCCGAGCTGGACACAACATTCCCCTTGTGCCAGGACGCAGAAGAGACAATCCGGCACATCGTGCTAAAGTTTACTGGCCTGCATCCAGTGGTACCTGGTGCTCAGGACTCCAATACTTAACGGCAAAACGCACCTGGCGCGACAAACGACTACAGCACGCTGTCAAGGGCTCTCGGATTCTGTGGAAAAGCGAGCCACCGAGCTGGCAAGCTGTGTAGGTGCAGAAGTGGCAGCTCGAGCAAACACGAACGCCGCGGCGGTAGCGACAGTTGGGATGCACCGAGGGTGCATTCGAAAGAACTCATATTTTTCTCTTGTTGCCCCTTTTTCCTTCCACTTTTTTTAAAATTTGTTCTCAACTTAACCTTCCCTCCTTCCTTTCTTTTTCTTTTGCCCGATCCGGCTTAGCCCATTGATATCCCGCTTCTAAGGGAAGAGGCAGCAGTCATCATTATCATCATCATGCTGGGGAATGGAAATTTGTTCGTTAGATTAGGAACTTCGTAAAATCTAATTTCGCAAGATCGAGTTTTAACAGTAATTAATTATTGGTAAAACATTTGGGGGGGGGGGGGGGGGGGCAGGTGCTTAGCATGGAAAGTTTCAAGAAATTTTGTTCAATGTTACGAGAACTATTGCTTTATCATAGTGACTATGTTAAGAAATGAAATTGTTTATAATTGAGAGGAGCAGAGAAATGTAGCTTAGGGCTATTTAAAACACGCACCAACATACACTGAAAACTTGGAACATTTACTGATTGCTAAGCATGGACACACGTGCCCATCTGACAGTGAAGAAAACGTCGTGTCCTTTCGCTAAAGAAATGTACAGGAAAATCTCTAACTTCTTAGACTGAAAACGACATTGCACTCCTTCAAGAACAAAAAGTCCTTGAATTTCCCTTGTGATACCTAATTTTGCAAAAGCAAACATGTACAGGTGCATGTTTGCAAACGTCCAATTATTCTAGTGGATTGCCTAGTATCTGCATAATTTTGATACAATAACTGCTTTTGCTGCATTGTCATGTACCGACGCAACCAGCAACCAAAGAGGTAGAGGCCACAAGAGCGCACAGAACTGAACTGTTTGAGTTGATATAAGCATTCGCGTGAAATCATCAACAAGAGATATCGCAGTCACAGTTGTTTTTTCCTCTATGTTACTTGGACTAACTGTGCCAGTAGTGGAAACAACGCGACATTCATACTGGTGTCACACGGGCACTTTTTGATCGCAGTCAACACGCATAGGCGTGCGCACAGCGGGGGGGGGGGGGGGGCTGCGACGAACCTCCCCCCCCCCCCTGATGGGGAACCCTGCGCAAGCCTATGGCTACACGGTCACATTAAATTGCGACCAGGCCCAATCGGGATCAAGACGATCGCGACCTGCGCATCGCGATTTAGCTGACGTACGCGCCAAACTCGATCCGGATTAGGCTGTACCGTGTGGCAGCGACAAATTTGTTGACCGCGATCAAGAAGTACGATCCAGATCGGCCCTCATCGCGATCAAAAGTGCTCGTGTGACACCGGTATTAGTCGCTGCTGCACGGTCCAAATTGATTCGGATCGAATACCGTGCAGCCGTCAGTCAAATTGCGACCAGACCGCACTTGACCACATAGCAGCAAGTGCCCGTGTGACAGCGGTGTTAGCTCAGTCGCCAGTACAGCGCGTCAGTGACCACCATCTCATTCAGAACTAACGCCTGCACAAAACAGCCAGCACTTGTGCATGATCACATTGACGCGGGATGTTGGTACTACCGCTTGGACGAGACAGCCAACACTCGCGTATCATCACATTCGCAGGTAATATTCATGGGGACTAAAACGGCTAGGGACGTTCGCGCATTTTAGTGCCCAGGCCGCGCACAATCGTCAGAAAAGCACCTAGCGCGCTGGCACTCGTATTAGTTCGCGCCGTGACTCACGGTGGCGCTGCAGTCACCGGCTCGAGTTGAGAGCGATTGTAAAGGCGCAGCCGGGCAAAGGGTGGGCTTAACAGCTCGACTGTAAAAATAAATATTTATTTTAATTAGGCTGCAGAGCCCCTATTTGCCAATTAGCAAAAAAATTAATGTATTCAGACTATCTCTTTATGCTTTCATTTGATGCATTACAATGATATCGTCCTATTAATTTATTGACCATCCACCCGCACTTGATCATTGCCTACAACAATCACTAATAAACTATATTTGTCATCTCGTGCGTACAGTCGCGCTCAATATGACTTGCAACACGGGAGCGCGTGGTCTCGCGTGCTCAAAGGCTGTTTATGGCTTCCGCTAGCCATTATTTCAATAACTAAACGCTGTTCTCTCCCATGGGGATGATCCGAAATAAGAAAATATTACTTATTTGGAGAAATGAAAACAAGCTGATGCCATGCGCTCCCGGGTTGCAAGTCATATTGAGCGCGACTGTACCTTTCATTTGACACGTTTAATCACTAAGTTCCATGGATTCTCACCAAAAATCATCCCTGATTATAATTATTGGTAACTACCACTAAAGACAATTGCATGCTATTATCTATTTTGGATCGTAATTCAATACATATTTCATGTACATATACTACTACACTGAAAGCTTTCTATTATAGGCTTAAAATTCGTGAATTCATTATTACAAGTGATTACTTATATCGTCAGGGTGCAAATGTGCCTAATGTTGCTGAGTAAATCTCAGTCAGTGTGAATCCTTGTGGGTCATTGTCAAGTTGTAAATTTTCATACTAATTAAGTTAAAAGACACCTAATCACTAATTAGCAACTTAAGATTCTTATATCTTTCATCCTCTTCGTTTACACTTCCATGTGATACATTACAACGCGATCCTCCGATTTGATTATTCTTATTTACCCCTTTCCCATTTAACTCTAAGTGCAAGTATTAATAATTTCAGAGTGCAGTTACCATATCTTTTACGATTACTAATTAGCTGTAACAGTATCTACTGCTAGTTACATACATGCGATAGGCCTTATGCAAAATTGCTGCCATCTGTCGGAGGTTTGACGAAGCTACCGATGCGGCGCCATGTTGAAGGCTTGTGTCTGAATCGTGTTGCTGTTGCTGCTTGCTGGTATCTGTTTTTATAGTGATCAATTGAGGCATAATTTGTCAGATGAGTGTGTAAAGACCCGTACAGGGCATTTTCTAGTAACTGTTTTGACAGTTATTACGAGTAAATAACTGCCTTACAACGAGAACGGAGCAAGTCCGTCACCGAGTCGTATGTATAGGCCCGCCGTCGTTGAGAATGAAGCTATGCGCTTAGGTAATGAATTTTGCCTTTCTGTTTTCAGTGTAGCGGATAAAGCATTAGCTACCTGAATATCCTGCAGCGTGTAGCGTGGGATGGTTGGGAAGAAGCTTTAACGCGCGACACTATTAGGCGCAGCGATGACGGCGAGTAAGGAAGTGTTGTTGACCCATTTAAAAGCTTACTTCAGCCTACGTCCTGGTGCATTGCACATCTCACGGTTAATAAAATTTTGCCCCTTATTTATTCTAGAAATTAAGTACTTCGCTGCTGTAGTCATCGACGTAAGTTATGCACAGAATTACTGTACGATTAAAATGTAAAAAAAAAACGTAAAAAACTTGCGCATCCCACAAACGTAAAGTCTGAACGCGAAAAGTGTTAGTTGCTCCAAGAAGTCGGGGCCGATTAGCTGGCATTTTAGGCAATATCCGTCCGACGTGTGCTCGTAAATAACAAGATGCGCCAATAATACTCGCGTTCACATCGTCGCTTTCGGGGCCTTTTGGCGCCTTACAATTTCAACCCGTTGCAGCAAGACAGTTTTGCGTCGCCGATTGAACGCATGCGAAGCCACCTCAGCTTAACCAACTATAGCGCAGCCACGGTGTAGTGTGTAACTCATATCCCGGTACAGCATTTTTTCAATTATACGAAAGATGCCACACACTTGAAGCATCTGTAAGCATTCCATAGCACACTGGGGCGAATACAGGATTTTTCCGCACGGGGATCAGCTTATGGGTGAACCTGAGATGTCCTTTTCATGGGGAAGTGATGCAACAGCCGTGCCAACTGCGCCAGTTTGATACAATTCCGTGTTTTTGCGACAAGCTGAGCCAAAACCGTGAAACTTGTTGAAATTGCGCCACGCTGCGCCAAAGTGCCCGACCAGCTTCAAAATTTTCTCAGGTGCGCGAGTTTTAGCGAGAAATGGAGGCCACGTTGGTCATCTGCTGTGTGGGCATCATCCAATACAGACGCGCAGACCCCAGCCCTAAGCACCCATCGAAAGAAAAGAAAAAAGTCAGTTTCACCGCAAGGGCGAAGCAATATATGCGATACCAACAAATTGTAATGTTATACGAAGTGAGGCTGGCAGCAAACTCTTTTGTATTCGATCTCGCGTAACTCTACAAAACGTTGGTGTAAGAGAATATGGCCGCTCCAGGTAAAGGTGCTCTTTCTGCAGTGTCTTCGCGCTGAGAGCGCAGCTCGTAGCAGGATATACGAGCCGCCCGCTGATGGCTGCCGAGATAGCGCGCGCGCCAGCGATCGCAACTGCGACCTTAAAATCAAAGTTCAAAGTTGCTACTCGAGCGATAGCCCCCCTCGCGTCTTTTCATGCTCGTTCAAGACGGGCGCGCCGTTTCCTCTCTGCTTCGACTAGTGTCAGTCTCAGTTCTACCGCGACTAGTCTCAGTCTTTTCGTCCACGCCTTTGTTGTGTTTTCTTAGTGGGTGATGCAACATGCATGGTGAAATTTTTTTTTGCGTCTGGTTGCGTACAACTCCTTGTCGGTGCGCTCGCTCGCACGACGGCCGAGGAGCAAGTGTCCTTCCTGTTACTTTGTCAGTCTCTTCGACGTCGTCTCTGTGCGCGCGGACGGCAGGAAAAAACGTTTTGTGCTGTGCACAGACTTCTCTCGCGCTCTTCGACAAGAAGAGGGACTTGACGCGAGTTGATAGACAAGACGACCGAGTGGGAGAGGGGGGTGCAGGTGAAAGAACGGCAAGGGGGTGCCCTTGAGACGTGCCACGCTGCCGGTGCTCCTCTCCCCGGCCTCCGCATCACTTTTCGTGCCGCGGTGTTGTGAGTGTGCATCTGCGCGGCACACAGTTTTCGGCGTGTGTGTGTTCTTCGTGTTTGGTTTCTCGCCAAATGGTTTGCATTTTCTTTTTTCTCGATGCCGTCGCGTGTACTGCGGAGCCGTTTGCATCCTCAATTCGCCGCCGGAAGGACCAAAAGGCGTGACGCTTCGCAGTCAGGAGTCATCGGAGAACAGCCCCCTTTCGCGTGGGACTTTAGCGCTCTCTCCGCACGCACATGGTGTCTTGTGTCTGTGTGTACTTAATGAGATGGAGAGAAAGCATGATGGGACACTGTGGCCAGGCTATGGAAACCCCTACTAGAGCGATGTCTAGTGAAAGGGGCGAAGCCTGTGTGCCTCCAAATTGTGCCCATTTCGGACCCCGCGGTAGAACATACGATGCGCAGGGGGATGTTATCAATTTGGACTTTATACGGGACATGACGGCAAAAACCCGTCGAGAGTGTCCATATCATTCCTATCGCAATAAAAAAGGAAGTGGTTCTCAAATTTCTTGATGCTCGTTTTATTGCGTGCAGAACGCTTTTTAAACCACTTTTGCCGCAGTACACTGGTGTCCTGCGAAAAAGCGTATTGAGATTTCGAAGGGGCTATTAGTACTAGCTGCCAGGGACACAGCACATTTTGTTTTTTACTTGCTCATTCGTGCACGCGCCGTGTAATTACGAGTCCTAGTATGATCGGTGACGTCTAAAAAATTAGGCAATCATTTGGAGATGCTGTGTATGGCGTTTCTGTGACATTGAGGAACAAATATACAAAAACGTACGCCAGTTTTATTTTTTCGCCACCCCCACTTGATCCTGCTTTACGAAACTCCCGAATTTTGAGGTTGTCAGGTTCGCAGGTCCACATTAGCATTTGCAGTGCCTGTCGAAACATTGATGTATAATATATTGGTGTACAATCAGGAAGTCTCACAGAAAACGACCGGCGTAGTTGTGTGAAAAAATTCCAACACCGGCCTTTTCCTCACAGTGCGAAGCATCGGTTGCTATCACAACAGTCGTGCTAATCTCATTTAAAGGGCTCATGAAAAAGTCCATTCAGTACATTCCAAAAGGAAGTAACTTCGCGTTGTTAGGGAAGATATCATCATATAATATCGCCAACGTACTCTACCGCTTATTCATTACCATTATATCATGAATGTTTATCTTTAATGGGTGCAATAGCCGCTCTGTAAAAATAACCTGTGGGATGTGGAACCTAGGCCACGTGACATTTAAAAAACAGTTCTGGTTGGTTTACAAATACATATTGGTCTCGTCTTATCGGCGACTAATACAGCCTTAAGAATGTTTGAACTGTTAATACTTTGAATCTATTTTTCAATGATGGGATTCGGGATTCCTTATGTAGAACTGCATTTCCTACAAATTTTGGTAACCCAAGGCGCCAGCGAAGCGCTCGGCATTCAAGCAGAACTAGCGGATTTAACTTCCACGCTGAGGCGCCAGAGAATAAGGCACATCCAAACTCAAGTATAGGGCGTATATACATGCGGTAAATCATTATCAATGTGTATCTGCGCATGCCCCATCGATGATTTCTAATACATCCCAGTATTCCCATCGCACGTGACGCTTTAGTCGCCGTATGTTCAATATGCATACGCCAGTTAAACTTTCCATCATAAATATTTCCGAGGTACTCGACTGTTTGCACTTGGGGGATGTCTGATTAATGGAATGAGAGCGATAGATTTATATGGTCTAGCGGCGAAAATGGCAGAACTGCACACATCTGTACATTAATGGTCAAACGAATACTGTCGAGCCAGTATTCCAGGGTGGACAAGTATCCTCGTAAAAGGTCGTACATTGACTTAGTGTGATGCGCCGAGGCAAAGAGTGCTATATCATCAGCATAAACGTACGTGTTTACGTTTCTATGACAAGAAATAGAGCTAAGCAAAATATTAAACAACAGCGGAGACAACACTGCTCCTTGAGGAACACCGCGTGTTTGTCTGAGTTTACCTGTTGAAATACCACTCTGTGCGCAGTAAAACTCCCTGTCCAGCAAGAACTAAGTCGTCCACGCAATAAAATAGTGAGGCATGCCAATCTCTTTCATCCTTTCAAGTAAAATTGGGTACTCTACACTATCGTACGCTTTAGAGATATCTAATGTAACTAGTACGGCATACGGTTTCTGACGCAGTGCCAGCTGGATTCTGTTCTCCAGATAAACGTGTGCACATTATATTGGCATCCCTGGTCTAAATCCAATTTGGCAGGGACTCAGTAATCCTTGAGCGGTCAGAGATTTAGTTATACGTGTGTGTAATAATCTCTGAATTAATTTGACAAAAATGGATGTTAACGAGATCGGTCGAATGTTGTCAAGAGCATACCCGTTATTTTTATCTTTAAGCAGTGCAATCACCTTCGCTACTTTCCACACAGAAGGAATCCAAGCGTTTCTTATCGAATAATTTATGGTATCCAATAAAACATTAGGAGCGACATCGAAGAAAATTTTCAACATCTTTGCAGTGGTGCCATCAGGGCCTGGGGCTGCCGCTGGTAAACCTGATACCACTGAGGATAACTCAGTCAATGACAACTCTTCACCATATTCGAGACTGCCTTGTCGCACAAAAGTTGAAGAAATGCAGGAAGAAAATCTAACCTCCAAACCTGTGGCAATTACATCTAAAGAGTCTTCTATTTCTCGTGTGGTTAGAACAATTGATTCTATATTTAAGGAACGCGGAATTACTTCGATTGATCTTAAATACCGGAACAACGCGCTCTTATTTTTTGACTTTGACAGAAATTCAAAATGGCGAGCATTGTACTCGTCCTTTGCTCTCGCTACTGTTCGCTTGAATGTCCCTGCAATAAACTTGTAGTTTTTCAAGTTTCTAGGAGACCGATTGTGCATGAGCTGCTTCCACGCTGCTTTCCGTCGCTTATAATCCCTCGAGCAGTCGTCATTCCACCAATTTCTAGAAGTAGGGTCTTTCGTTCCCTGTATTTCGAACTTCGATTTCTTTCGAGAGGAGTCGAGAATAGCGCAAATATTACGCGCGCTGCACGGATTCTCAGCTACAGGTGTAAAAGATTTGCGCAAATTCGCTTTACATCTGTTATAATCGATAAACGAACGAACGTTAACTTTGGCAGAGTAATGTGAGCAATTGATATCGAATACCACTGGAATGTGATCTCTGCTGGTTCCAGTCTCAATTGTCTCCCAGGATAATACCGAAAGTCCTGGACCCGAAAACATAAGATCCAATGCCGATCTAAACTGTCCCCGCAGAAAACGTTAAGGAGCCAGTGTTATGACAACTGAACTGATTGGATGCCGCCCAGTCCCATAGACGCTTTCCACATTGGTCTGTTTTGAATCCCCATGATATATGGTGGGAGTTGAAGTCTCCAGCTAGAACGATCTTTTTTCCACAGCTTAGAAGAATTGAATCTAAGGTCCGTGTATCCAGCACACCCGCACGAAAATAGGCATTAACCAAAGAAAATGTGAAACCTCCTGGAAGAGTTATTTATACCGCCAAAATTTCACTTTCTGCAGACATTAGCTGAAATGATATTTGTGCTCTGTGACAAAATCTACTCGATACAAAGGTGAGGAAACCAGCACCTCTGGATGGACGATCTAATCGAAATGACTGGTAATTACACAAACTATAAAATTTGTCAGGAGGTAACCAAGTTTCCTGTAGTAAAATTACATCCGCAGAGATCTGGGAAACTAAAACGTTTAAATCTGCAGCAGCAGAAAATACAGACCGGCAGTTCCACTGCAGCGCTCTCGTCTACCTTCTGGTGACCAAAGCACCGCAGAGGCTACTGCCTCTTCCAAAATATTAGCTGTTGCCTTGACCTGCGGGAGAACTTTCTTTGACTTCGAGCTATAGGAATAGTATCGGTCGCCTTCAGGGGAGAAGCCCTTCGTTTCTGTACGCGCGGGTCAACATCCATGCTTGCATATTCCTCTGAATCTGCTATGTAGGCTTGCAAGCCCAGACAGCTACTGCTTTTTGTAGGAAAGCTTGAAATAGGGCCTTCATCAGAGGGAGTAGCGTCTGAAACATCGACTTTAGGTGGAAGAGTGTCTCGGCTGAGACCGGCCGCTGTATGAATAGTCCCTGCTTGAGCCATTAGTCCCATTTGAGATACTAATAACCCACTAAGACATTCCGTCACACTTTCTACACACTCTCTCCATCATTTTAGCCGTAGCTTTTTTGTACAGCTTCTCACTTGCTAAATATTTGCATCATTCATCGCCTGGTGTCGTGCAGTTACGCTAGCATATCCATGTTCTCTTTCCCTTACTGGTGAAATAGCCTCTCTTCGTGAGCACCGCGTTTTATCCATAATCTCTAAGACTTGGATTTCTTGCGCTCTAGCTGGACAGGTGGGTTCATCAGCTTTGTGAGCAGCTCCACACAGGCAGCACTTCTGCGACTGAGCAGTGCAGTCGTTCGGAGAGGACTCTCTCCACACATGCAACATCGCATGCCAGATTTACAACCTCCCAAACTGTGTCCTAATCGCCAGCAGTTGCGACATTGAGACAAGTGGATCTACTCTAAATATCAGAGGCCACACATTGATTTCCGAAGGGCATGACGTTCCTGCAAACGTGGCGATCAGCGACTCTGTAGGAACTCGTTTGTTGTGGACCATTCTGTTGCACCGGTAAATTGCTATCGCACCAGCTGCGGAAAACTTCCCAAGTATCTCTGCCGGAGTCACAGTAGCGTCTACACCGCGAACAATTCCCTTGGGGCAGGCAAGGTGCGGCGGAATGAAAGCATTCACTAGCATTGATCCAAATGACGAGCATTTGAGAAGATGATACACGCAAGCCTGGTCCGGCGATCGGCAGACAATCCCACCTTTGCCAAACTGCAGAGAAACTCCATCTGCAGAGAACGTATTTTTCTTTCATATATTTTCTTAAAGTGAATGCGAACAGTCAGCACCCTGCATATTCCACTATCAACGACCTGTCCAGCTCTCAACTCTTTCGCAATAGGCCCACAATAGCACGCCCTTTCCCACTGCGCGTTAGAGAGCTAGCTGAAGAAACAAATGTCCCACTGCTTGAATACCACCCTATTCGCCCCGCTATGCAGCTCCCGCCATGGCAGTGGCAGCTCATAGACTGCGACACATCCTTCGTAGCTGTCACAAAGCACGCGCCCCTTATACACATTCGGATGTATTTCCTAGAGCTGCAACATAAATATGACTGCCCAGAATATTATACTGATGCATCCAAGTCCCATGCTGGCGTGTCATATGCAGCGGTTGGCCCATCTTTCTCGGATGCCGGCGTTTTACCCACTAGCACAAGCATTTTCACAGCCGAGGCTTACGCGTTATTCGTATCACATTAAAGAATTGAATACACCAAGGGTAGTTATTACACTGGCTCCTTGAGTGTCGTGAAAGCGCTGAAAAAACATAGAAACCCTGTAATTATGTCCCTCTACTCAATACTCTGCGCGGCGTACACGTCCAAGCAACATATCGTCGTGTGCTGGGTGCCAGGGCACCGCGACATCGCAGGAAATGTGTTCGCTGCCCAGCTGGCCACGTCAATTAACGTAAGCGCTGCCATCTCTTCAGTTACTGTCCCCGTGATGGACCTAAAACCAAACATACGGAAAAAGCTCAGGGCTTACTGGCAAAATTTATGGGACCTACAAACGCATAACAAGATACACCTCGGTAACTGGCCACCTACATCAAAAACACGCCGTACAGAGGTCACTCTCTGTCGGCTTAGAATAGGACACACACACACACCTTTTGTCCGGTGGTGACCCACCCAGCTGTGACAGATGTGGCCATCCACTTACCGTACATCACATACTCCTTGAATGCTCTGAGCTAGAGGCTTACAGAAAAAAAAACACTTTCCACTGGCGTTCAAGCAACACATACCCCTTCATCCAGCGATGTTCATAGGTAGAGAACCTCTTTTTAAATATGATACATTGAATGCGTTTTTAAACCACGTACGTACTTTTCATGTCATCTACGCAGGTGATCGGTAGCACGGCCTCCTAAGGGAGGCTGCTGCTGCGGATGCTACATCAAAAGAGAGCACCTGCCTCCAGGCCCTTGGGACTAAGGGCGCTAACGAGGCATCCGTGCTAATACAACAGTTCTATATTTTAGCGCCATGATCACCTAGAACTCATCCTCACCATGCACGCTTCACTCCACTTTCATGATTTTAATACGTATATGTTTTACGCACCTTCAGTGCGCAAATCTTAGGCCCTTATCATCATCATCACTTCGCTAGATAGAGTTTCAACTGTATTTAGTTCCAGTTTACGTGGGATGCGATCATATGTGGAATGGCGAACCAACTGTCAATATCCAGAAAGAGACTAATTTAGACGATGGGAGTAAGGGGTACACTGTAAACAAATCATAGTGGGAAAGAAATATCTTCTTGCTAAAAATATACCGGAGTTCTTTAACGTGTAAATGACGCTGTCAACTACACGCAGGAAAACTGTTTAAGAAAGTTTGAGTGGCGGGAGACTCTCGTCGCAATTTTTGTGCGATGGTGAAAGAATGAATGAATACGAGCCATTTGCCCAAACACACCCTAGGTAGTGCTTCACTGACATGTGTCTATCTAACACACCAACAAAACTTCACTCACTCTCAACCGACTTGCTACCTGCAGTCGTTCAGCCACTCCGTCTCTACACCACGGTAAACACCTTACCTGTCTAACCTATACACCACCGGAGCACGGTCGCACTCTTGCAATCAATCTGACATGGGATGGGTCTCTGTACAGTTGCTGTTTCATTTTGCAGCGATAGACTTCCGCGCTCTCAGGCTCGTCTTAACAGTAGTGTGCGCAATTTCTCGTCGATGAGTAATGCGGGTTTGTTTACTTTTATGCCTACTTGGTGGTGCCATACGTGTTTTTTAGCGCAAGAAAAAACGAGTAATCGATACCTCGCTTTGTTTAGCCGTATAATAAACTAAACATAAGGCCGCTGATTTATGGTTTTTTGTAAAAGTGTGGCGGTGGCGTAAATTCTGAAAAACCAGAATCGGGGACACGCATCGTGCTATGGCGGTCTTTTGTGTGTGTTTTTGCAAATATACGACTTATTTTTCATTATACAAAAATTGTTGCCGTTATAGCTTAAAAATGACTACGTTATAGGTACCTACCTATCATAATTGCATTGCGCTATTGACTCTTCTCGGAAACCGGTCGAACGGCAGTTTGCAATTTCAATACAGAGCTTACACGGCCGAGGCGCATTGAACGCAGGTACACACACACAAAAATTCAGCAGGCGTTAGAAAAGTTGAATGAAAAAAGAATCAGTAATGACCGCATAAGAGCTTTCGTAGGTTTGACATTTTCAGGAGGGTCTCCAAAAACGAGGGCGCGACTCCTACACGCGCTGCAAACATTTTGATGAATGCTGACAACTGCACGAGGTCCACAGTGTATTGAGGAACATGTGGACGTAGTCCAGGCGTGCATCTTCTCAACGAACGATCGCTCCGCTTCACAGGAAGAAAGCGACATCACCGAGACGACCCTGACCATAGACGTTAGAGCTGTGCACGGGCCGTATTTCCGAGCCCGAGCCCGGCCCGGGCCCGCCGACTTTGTCGAAGGCCCGCCCGAGCCCGACGGCAAAGGGCTGCGAGCCCGCCCGGCCCGGCCCGACGTACGAAAACACAATCCCGGGCCCGGCCCGGCCCGGCTTTTCGAAGGTTCGCTGCGAAAACAAAACATCGTTTTCCGGTAATTTGGCATTTTACTGAGCATATCAAATATGATCAAACGACACACGACGAACAGTCTCTATTAGACAGATTACAAATTACAAGTAGGCGGCCTCGTGCCAGCAACAATGGAGTTCGCACGCCAAAGCCGTCACGTGTATGGGGTATGCCCATGCAAGCGTCAGCTTGCACGAAGGGGATCTACGTCGGGTCGCCGTCGCGTGCATCTTCACTCATATCTAACGCGAACAGTCGTGTAGCGCCGTCACTAGCTCAGGTGGTGTTACTTCTCTGTTTGTCGGAGTTCAACAGAGCCAGTGCTTCACCTGCTCCCCTTTTGTTTAAAGTAGCGAATGGAAAGGAAATGCGGTAAAGGGCGGTCGCGGAAATGGCGCTTCATGCGTGCTTGCTAGAAAACAATTCCCGCTCATTCTCTATATTTCGGGCTTGAGTCGGGCTTTGCGCCGGGCCCGAGCCCGGCCCGATAAAGCTCCAAGTAGCCCGAGCCCGGCCCGGGCCCGAGGTGAAAATACGTCGGCCCGCCCGAGCCCGGCCCGCGGGCCGGGTCGGGCTCGGGCTTTCGGGCTACCCGGAGCCCGTGCACACCTCTAATAGACGTGCGCTCGGGGGCGCTGCGACGAACCTTCGCCCCTCGTGAAGGGCACGTCTATGGTCCTGATAATGCTCTCTACTTACTTGGGACGTGTGCACGTTTCCGTGTACCGTTGCAACGTCATCAGTGAATTTGAGGTGTTCTCTTAACAAATTCTTGCTCGACACGGGCAATCGGATTCACACTTCTGCGTAATGGCGACATAAATAGCGGTGTATTAACAGGGATATCTCAGCTACTTTACATTTTAAATCCCAGCGTAATGAACATGTGCGACACGTCAGTGGTAACCCCTAGCCTCACCGAAAGCTGGTGTTTTATCCAGTGCCTTTTAAAACGAAAAGCAGCTTTCACTTTCGTGCAACTGCTCTTTGGAAGGGCTTCAGAGTTGGTTTTACGGAGAGCGCGCCATACTGTCAAGTGATGCGAATGTGATGTTTAAACCTCTCCCTACCGAAGACGAGCTGAGCTCGTCCGCCATGAAACAAGCATTTGGGGGCGCCGCGGTTAAGCTACCGTGATTCATTTTGCCGTGTTATCATTCGCTCTAACAGCAGTAAAATTTTTTAAAAACACGCTCAAATCATGTAGGCGCATTTAGAAAATAGCTCCTTTGCGTGCCAGCGGAACAGATCCGCTCAGAAAAAAAACTGCCTTAGTGTGCCGAAGTTTCATGAAATGAAGAATTTCAGGTCTCCTGAGAGTGTGGCAGCTCTTACGCATAGCAGCATAGTTTCGACGTATCGGCAGTGGAACCCCCGCGCCGGCGCGTCCAAGGTTTATTTTCGCGGACTCGCTTCCGTGCGCTTTATTTTTAAATTCGAGAGAGACATTTTCTGCACCGAGACTGAGACACTTTTCGTGGTGCAGTGCAGGCAATCCTCTGCACATTTTCACACACACACAAAAGATACCATGCGAATAATGCGTCTTTGAATATTTGTTTAGTTGCTTGAAAACTGGTAGAGTGAAATAAGCAATAATCCGTATTTTTGCATCGTTCTCGGCAAGAAAAAGCGTTACAGAGCACAATTAAGAGAAGTCGCCCCCCTCCCGCCGATGTCTTAGGTCACTGAAGTCCGGCACAAAAAAAAAAAAAAAACGCGAAGTGCTGTACTTGCTATAACATAAATGACATTTTGCCCACTGCGCTTGCACTTCATTGTAGATGACGTGACCTACAAATTTCAGCATAACTAATTTCAACGATAACTTGCGAGAGCCATTGTTTTCTCTCGCAGTGGGAAGGAGTTCGCTTAGTGGAACTAAATGTAAGGGAAGCACCGCATTAGGTGAGAAGCGCAATTTGTTCACTTCTCGGCTTGGATTAAGTCGTGGTGCGAAAGCAAAGTGGCAGCTTCCATGACAAACGAGCCTCCACCAATCAGAACGGACCACCTCTGTTCTGTGGCAAAACGCGTACGAAATAGCCCCCCCCCCCCCCTACATTCGTGAATGTTACGGCTGGTGCCGTTAGTGCCTTGTACTCGGATGTACAGAGGCCTGTTCCCATCGTTTATGCATGCCTTCAGCTCACGATGGAAGAATAATTATCCATAGCCTGGACAGCTATCTCGATACCATATGGCTTTCTTTCCATTGTGTGCTAAAAAAGTGAGGTGTCGATGTGTCCTGCTACTCGGAGCTGGCAGTCCCGTTGAAAACGTCGAGTTCCCGCCAGTAGAACTGTCGCAGATGGATGGGTGGTCATAGGAATTTTTGAGTCTGCATAGTTCCTTCCCTGTTTGAGGGGAGAATTATGAGCAAAGCAAATGTCCATGTGTCAGTCAAAATCTACAAACAAATTGGAGCGTCGTTTCACGCGCGTGCGGCAGGGACGCGCCCGAAGGCACTCCAGACGACGGTTGCAGAGGCAAAGAAAATGTAATCAGTTCACTTATAATACATGCGTCTTGCGTGTTTCAGGGGCAGCTAGCACGATGGACTGGATCCGCCGGCGTGTAATTTCACCCATGGCTGGAAAGCTTGTCTCTGTCATTTAAAAAGGAAATGACATCTTTCTAGCCATGGGTGAACTTTACGCGGGTGGTGGAAGTCCTTCGTGCAAGCCGCCCCTACTTTCAGATCGTGTACGGGAACCAAAAAAATGCATAAACGAGCGACAGGCACCTGCCACTAGATGCCCAGGGGGCCAGCGAGATTTGACGGTGTGCCGAAAAAAGGCACGGCGTCGTCAAATCTTGTCCCCCACACTCCGGTGGCCCAGTGCTGCCTCAGCCCGCAATCCTTCAGGTGGAATCGAACCTCGGCCCGCAGAGTGTGAGCTCGACACTCTGCACACTAAGCCACAGTAGTGGCACGGCCAGCTTCGTTCGTGGAAGCTACACATACGCACGGCTCATTCTTATCGCATAGAAATGGATGCCGTAGTTCGGCTGTACTCGGCACCTTCTTGCACCGTTCGCTTCGCCCTTTCCCTCCCTCTGGCGTTCACAAAGACTGACCGTTGTCGATAGTATGACGTAGTGCGCCTGCGCAGTCGATTCCTGCTTTTCTTCGCCGTGGCGCCTGTTCTGGGTTACAGTGAAAACCTCGGTGATACGAATCTCGCGGGGTTACCAAAAATATTGCTATCACCAGAAAACATGGAAAATGAGTGTGCGACAAACGAAAGTTGGCATACGTGTTCGTTCAGTGGTTGTTCCACTTCTTGAACACTGTCTAATGGCCCCCGCTGCTCGTCTCCCGCCACGGCAGTGACAGCTTATAGACTGCGATATATCTTTCGTGGAAGTTACAAAACACGCGCCTATTGCACATATCCGTACATATTTCCTCGAACTACAGCACAAATACACCTGTCCAGAATTCTTTACAGACGCCTCAAAGTCCAGTAATTCTGTGTCTTACGCAGCTGTTGGTTCATCCTTTTCCAATGCCGGCGTTCTACACCCGAATACAAGCATCTTAACAGCAGAGGCTAACGCCATACTTACGTAGTAAAAGCCCTGAGAACTCTCAAAAAGCATAAAACGCTGTCCTTGTGTCACTCTATTCACTCCTGTGAACGGTCCACACACTCAAACAGCATGTCGTAGTGTGCTGGGTGCCAGGGCACCGAGAGATACAAGGCAACATGTTGGCGGACCAGCTAGGTGCATCCGCCCACGAAAATGCTGCCGCCAATGCACTCATTTCGGTTCCTGCACTTGACCTAACCCCCCCCCCCTTAAAAGAAAGCTCAGGGCTTATTGGCAGAGCACATGAGATAGACAAACACATAAACAACTACACGTTATCAAGCCTCATCTGGGTAACTGGCCACCAGTATCAAAGTCACGCCACACAGAAGTAATACTGACAAGGCTAAGAACAGTACACACTCACACCTTCTCTCTGGCGGCGATCCACCTTTGTGTGAGAGATGTGGTCAAGCACTAAACCGTGCTTCACATTTAATCCAGTGTAATGACCTAGACACGCTTAGGAAAACAACATTTTATATTACCCTACCGACAACAATTACCAGTTTCACCCATTAATGTTCATCGGTAGGGAACCTGTTTTTAAACATTAGTCACTGTTCGCGTTTTTAAAAGATGTGCATGACTTCACGTGATTTACCCAGGCATTCCGTAGCACGGTCTCCCAACAGAGGCTGCTGCTGCGGTAGTTACACCTATAGAAAGCACCTGCCTCGCAGCCCTTGGACTCCAGGGCGCAGACGAGGCATTTGTGCTCGTGCGATGTAGACTTAATTTTATAACAACTCGACATTCATTCTCACTACACACACACACTTCACGCTCATGATTTTAATGCTTATACGTTTTACCCGCTCTAGGGCGCAGAATTTTAGGCCCCTATACAGCCATGTAACACCATCATAGCTCACATACCATCGTAATCACCGATCATTGCTACACTTTTATCAATTTTCATGGCGCTCTTTGGCCACGCATGACCCTTGCGCCATTAAAACCCACATATCATCATCATTTCTTTAGTGCTTGGCTATTAACGATGGATCCTGAGTGCTTGTTGTGAAATCCGTCTTGCGTAAAATTTCGGATAGCTACTTGCGAGTCCACTCAGTATGAATTTGTGTTTGTAGCCATGGATACCTCCTCAGCCTCTCTGTCTTGTGGTTGTGACAGTGCACTCTTAATACACATGCCCGAACGTGTCAATCGCGACAGCAGTGTGGGCCCTGTGTTCAGGGTATGGGCTTGCATCTACGAAAAGAGATTGACTGTTTGTGCCGGGGGCTTTGAGCAGTACATTGGCTCTGTGTCTTCTGCGGGCCGCGTTCGTGATAGGGGTCATGTTTTCGGTATCGGGTTAGCGACGATCTTAGCTCTGAGCGTGTTAGGGATGTCATTTTTGATCCCATGTTGTGCATGGTACATGATTCGTAATTGGTCATTATGTTTCTTCCCGTTTTGGTTGTTGTGAGCCGTTCAAGCTGGGATATGCGCTGAGCTTCCGCTATCTCTTCAAGTGTGTTATGTATTCCTAGCTGAAGAAGTGGTCTGTGCTCGCATACTCGGGTATTCCTATCGCTTGTTTGTAGGCCTTCCGATGAGCGCATTTATTTTGTTGGTTTCTGCTTTTTGCCAGTTGTGGTATGCTGCTACATACGTTATGTGGCTATTACGAAGCCTGTATTAGGCGTATTACGTGGGCTTTTTCATGTCTTGCAGTTATCTCATTCATTGCACCCATTTATTATTTTGTTCCTCTCCAATGCGAACCTGTCCCGGTATTCGAATGGTCATTAAACATGCTCTATCTGGCACTTCTGTCTAGCTCCACCTTCACCGCTTATACATACGGGCTGCCGTAGGGGGTCATAAATCGGACTCACTGAGTAGTGGCAAACCACGGTAATCAGCTCGAGAACACCATTAAGCACTAATCTTATACTCGTAGCGTACTGTTCTGCGCAAGAATTTAGAGAGCTATGTTACTATAACCAACTGGTTAGAATATATGTTTCTCTCAGCCGATGCAATGCCCGTAGACGTGGCATGAGAATGATGTAGCCAAATATGCCGAAATATGTGTTCGGAGGAGAAAACGATATGCCAGATAACCAAGCCTCAAAAATTGGACGGAATCTAGTTGAGAATGTGGGCACAGTGTAAGGAAATTAATTACTTTATTAAAAATATTTACAGGTTCTGTTTATCCCTGAAACGATAGGTCAACTACACGTAGAAAGACTGTTTGGGAAATATGATACGGGGTAAGGCATTTGTTGTCACAATTTTTGTGCGATGTTCAAGAAATGAATCGTTACGAGCCATTTGCCAAACACAACTTCTCTATCACGCCGCTGAATATCGCGCACTTAGCACAGCTTATCCCCATCCTCTAAGTCCGCCCGCCTTGTTCGCTCCTCCGCCCACGGTAAGCGCCTGACCCGTCCAACCTAACACCGGAATGTCGTTACACTCTTCCAACCCCTATGTA
>NC_051184.2:95882686-95913821 GCF_013339695.2 Rhipicephalus sanguineus | reverse complement strand
TCGCGTGATGGAGGTCGACGCGTCATCAGCCGCTGCCGGCGCAGCTCCTCATAGCTTTGGCACAGTGTGATGACCTCAGCCACAGTGCTAGGGTTTTTCGCGAGCAACATGGTGAAGGCATCGTCGTCGATGCCTTTCATGACGTTCCGGATCTTGTCATACTCAGGCATGGTCGCATTGGCTTTCTTGCACAAGTCCAGGACGTCTTCAATGTAACTCGTGAAAGACTCGCCGGCTGCTGGGCTCGTTCACGCAAACGCTGTTCAGCTTGCAGCTTACGAACGGCAGGGCGGCCAAACACGTCGACGATGGCGGTCTTGAAAGCGGACCACGTAGTGAAATCGGAAGCGTGGTTGTTGTACCATAGGCTTGCGACACCCGCGAGGTAGAAATCCAGGTGCTTAGTTTTCCCGCCTCGTCCCATTTATTGGGTACGCTGACACGCTCGTAAATCGCGAGCCAGTCCTCGACGTCGGTGCCATCCGCGCCGGTGAAAACAGGAGGGTCGCGGATACGGGGAACACCGGGACAAGATGTCGGTGCAGGGGGAGGCGTTTGCTGGGCGGCATCTTGAGTCATGGTAGAGGGCACGGCACGGGATCGCAGCTCCAAGGGCATTGAATGCTGACCGTAGTTGTTTGAAGGGCACAGCACTCTCCACCAAATATAAGATGTTTATTGGCGGACACTCGGCGAAGATTAGCGACAGCGACAGTCAAGGCGGGGCCGACTCTGCGCGAGCTGCGCTCTGTCCGAAGAGGGCAACCCACTAGAAGGGGCCGGAGAGGACGACCCACTTCAGGGTTCCAATAAGCTTCGCTACAGTATATTTAAATTAAATGTGCGCCGTTAGGCCACATTTAATCCAAATATATATGCAGTCGCAACGCGCGGCGAGTTTTAGCTGTCCGATTGAGGCAACGAGGAACCACAGGATCCTCGTCCTGCTCTCGCTCGTACGGCAACTGAACGTTGTTATAATATTGTTATTGCGGATGATTAAAAATCAACGACTCCGACTTCAGTGTCAACTAAATGTGAATTTTATTTATAAAAGTACTGAGCGCATTTATTTGCGCGTCGTGAAGTATTCATTTCTGCGACATACATCTCCTCAGTATAGTATGAATCGGACAATTATCAGTAATGATTCTTCGTAAATAGTCTCAGGTACGCATGATTTATCGCTCAAATGTTGCAAGATTTCACAAGCGGAAGGAAGACTTTGCGGGAAAGTGGTTTCCGAGAAAGTCTGAGTATGTGTTCTAGCGAGCTGCTAAGATCACCAGCCGAGTTGGCCAAGAATGGACTCAGTAGATTATTGACAGAGAGCTCGTAGATTTAAACCTTACAGAAGTCCACAAGAACAAAACGGCATCGCATGATGAGCACACGACGGCAGGATACGACTGTCACAAAATAGGGAGGATTAGTGGGATTACACCTTCGCTCGACGCTGTGCAAGCAGGTGCAAGGGCGATTACCCCGCCGATATGCAGCGCCCTCACCTCCCGTCGTGGCCAGTCAGTCAACTTCCCCTTTCACGCGCGCTCTTTTGTTCGGGAGACGGATCGGCAGGCCGCTCGAATGATTCTATACTACCACTCGCGCCGCGTCGCCTTGACGCATGCGCACTTGCTCAACTTATCGCAAAATCAAAACACCTAAACAGCTTGCGCTCAGAATTCGCATTAGGCAGTATCGTAATCGTAGGTGAATTTTTTATTATAGTGCTGGTTCCCCATCTGCAAACAAACATCGCTGCGGGCGATCCCTTGAACAGTCAGGGATCGACCAGGGCGCTATTCGGCAAGAGAGCAGCAGCAGTAGACCTTGACAAACAAGGGTTCGCAAAGAAAGCATTGTTTTGAAAGGAACAGCCGCCAGGCTGGCAGCACTGTGTAAAAGGCTCGTATCTCGGGATTCCGTTACGGCGATATTGCGCTTAACTCGATCGCCGGAGCGTCTTGGTAGCTTTGTTCATGCTGAGGAAAGGCCAAGCATACGTGGCATTGCACCATCCCGGCGTCAGGTCAACTCTTACTAACGAGAGGCACTACGCATCCTACGCAAGCTGAAGCTTGTCTCTCCGCCTCCCACTCAACGCAGAGACCGTAGCACGTCTTGCGCACTCACCCGCGTGTTTGGTGGCTAATGTAACGTAACAGTGCTACAAGCGTCATGCTGCAGCCTCGAAGCAAGAAGAGGAAGACACATGAAGGCATCCGACGCAATGTACCAATGGCAGATGATACGAATGTTGATCGAGTTAGCGAGGCATGCAAAGACGTGAGCAATATGAGAGGAGACACTGAGGTCGTATTGTTGAATCAACGATTACTTATAGTCTACGGATATGACCTATCGAATTGCAAGAGATGCCTTTTCGCTTGAGCATCTAGTGTTGTAAACACATATGCGCTTGCCAACAGCGTATAGCCGCTATGATCCCTAAAACGTAATTTAAGTGTTCCTTCTCATATTGGTCACGACTGTACATAAAAGCGGCGGCAGATGACACAAGTGTGGCATAGTGTCGTGTCCAGTGCAGGTGCGCCTGAATTGGGAGTGACCTTTCTATAAGTCCCGATCACCTCCTAAGCTAGTGAGGCTGCCGATGTTCCTGTGGGTAGTCTGGCACGAGCAGTCCTGGTGGACAGTAAGCGCGCCCGAAGCGACTCATCCGCATCAGACGCCGTCTCTTCAATTGTCTGACTGAAAAACTTTATTGGTCAAAGTATCTTCAGGGAGGGTGTGGAGCGGTCCTTCAGATATAGTCCTCTAAAGTCTGCTGAAGACAAATATTATCAAGCACACTACTTTAACTACTAATTTAAAGAAAGGTTTCGCTAATAGCTAATCCAACAATTAACAATTAGAACAATCATGTGAAATCTAATTGTTACCGAAAACATGTGTGCGTCCATTTTAAGCGCGTAGCACTTTAGAGGCCCGGCTTGTCTATCCGTAGATATCATGTGGCGTGATCACGCTCGCAAACAAGTGGTCATACGGGCCTAAAACAATGCTAGCAATGCTCAAAACCAAGTTAAAATAAACGACGAAGTTCGAAAATAATATTATTAGCAGAAATAGCCATGAAGTAATTGTAGTAATGAACTTAAAATCGCTGAAAAGGCTTCGGAAAGGTACGGCTGTTACCCGCACCGAGCAAGAGAGGGCGTCACCGCCTCGCCAAGCGCGCGTTTGTTCCCTCCCGCCGGCGCTTGCCCAGCGCCTTCGTGGGTACATCTGAAGGGGGCAATAACCTGACGGACCTCGCTGCAGAGAACACGTCTATCAGTTGCCATAACAGGCGGGAAGTCGATAAAGCACAGCAAAAAGTAGCGCGCGTTTGCGGATCTCCCTAACAAGGTTCTATACTCATGCCGGGGTAACCCTACATGCTTACCTCAAACGTTGATGTCGTGGACGGTTTGATAAACGAAGCAGTGGGGACTGTACCATCAGCAATCACTTGGTGTTTGTTATTCGCACTACCTCAGGCTTCACAGTAGTGGCAGTAGTGGACCTGCATTTAGCGCAGGATTTAGAACTAGCAATCGCTACACACGAATGACATTAGCGCGGTATTTATTTCTCTAATGTTCTTTCATAGACTTATGAAAGCCTTGAATTTTTTAACAACCTTCTTTGGTCCTGCGACCGAAAAATCGCACATATGCGACGTCAATGAAGTCTAGGGAAGGGAACGTAACTGACGTAACGCCGGAGGATGTTTCAATGGAGCCAGATGTGCAAATGCACGCCTAACATGGGTCATCCTGAAAAGCCACCGTGTTTGATCTGGTGATATCTCAGAGTTCGGCTGCCTATTCACAACAGCTGTGCTTGTAACCTGCACACGTAACACGTACTGCAAAATTAAATTAGGCTTCCATTTTATCCTTTAGGCAAACGATAACAAGGTAAAGAAAATGTTTCGAATGGTGGCGATTAAATTTGTGCTACGCAGAATTTACCAAAAGAAGCACTGATACCCATAGCACTGAATGAACGAACGGAAAATTCACGATGAATCGCCTTTAAGAATGGTTCAAGTTTTTTAAAGACGATAGTCTTTCTTGGGATACCTAAACGGAGAAATTTTGGTCTGTCTTTCTGTTTGTCGGCACGTCACTCAATTCAGCCACTCGGCCAAAGTTGAACCACTTGCCCAAGGGCCAGCCATATTGAACGGTTGACTAGGTTCATACTTGTGTACATTGTCGATCAAAAAGCAAACATTACGCATATCTGAGGCGCAACATCACTAGGTAAGTATTAGGTGGTGTGTTCCTTTAATAGAAAATGCATATATACGTAATTCTAAAGACCCTAGTTTCTTAAGCTGCACTGAAAATGCGACTGCGCTGAAACTTGCCTTGCTCCGTGCCCTCTGCACGAGCTCATTGTTGTGTTTCGGTTTCGGTTCTGTATTGCACTGTACGAATGTCATGGGGCGCCGCTCTAGCATTCCTATTTTACCCAGGCGACGTGTAAATAAAAGAGTGTGTGGAGAGTACTCGTGGAGTGCGGACGTTTCTGCTGCTTCAGCGCTTCGCGCCAAACCGCGTGTTCGGGCTGGCTGGCGTCCCCGCCGGTCGCGTTGGTCACCGCCGGGACTACCAGCCCGCAACACAGCACTCATGTTTCCCGACGTATTGCCAGATCGCGTCCATATCTCACGCAGCGCCTCTTCTATCGTCTTTAGACGACATTTGCAGCGAAGCACGCAGATACGCGGCCAATCTTTTTTTTTCTTTTAGGGAGAAATCCCTAAGTGCCTCATCAAACACGAATTCGACCTTCGGCGTCAGGGACGAGTGATGCACAAAATCAAACATTAGGAGATGACACCACCATACGGCATCACAGATGGCCAAAATTTGTGACGTTATTATGACGCCAAGTGACGTAACGTCACATGATTACGTCATCGCATCGAATCTTAGCTTAGTAAAGGCGGTCCGATCACGGAAGCAATGCAAAACAACGTTAGGGGCAGAAGGCTTTCGAATGGTGGCGGGGCAGTATAATACATTGACTGAGAGGAAAAAGAAGATGGCTCTCGCCTTCGAGTCGTCTTAAGTGAATGCGTGAAGCATGTGAGCTTTTTTTAATGATTCATTGACAAGCCGGTTCTCTACATCTCGTAAAGTTGAGGCCAGGGGGGACTAAGGAGGATAAAGAAGAAGTTAGAAATGGCGACATGAAGAGCATCGTCTGTTTATTATGTGCGTTCTTGTTACGTAATTATGTGCAGTCTTATTACATAATTTGGCGTGGTCGTGGAGCTTCCCGAATATGTGACTACAGGTCAGCTTCTAAACCTCATTTTGACCGAAGCCTCCCTGTCTTCAGAGGAACTTTTGAAGCGAGATTTCGTGAAAGTCAACATTCCTCTAAGAAGGTTCAACGAGCTGGTGCTAACACCACTAAAGAGGAATTTCACGACCTGTCCAGCGCCGTCTGACGAGTTAACGACAGTACGGAGAGCCATTGCATGTCAACAGCAGAGAATTGTGCAGCAAAACGTTGTCATTGAGACTCTCGTCGCACACTTGACGAAGCGGGCAAAGCTATCATCGTGATTAATCCAGCCAGACATATTCGACGACGCGTCCGCCAATGCAGAAGCGTGGATAGCTTTCTATGAACAAGCTGCCAAGAGCAATGGATGGCTGTCTGATGAAGACTTGGTGATGAATATGCGACAGTTCCTTCACGGGATACCAAGAAAGTGGCACGAGTGGAGATTTTGCAAACAGGAGCCTGAACCTTGGTGTAAATGGAAAGAAGGTTTCCTTGCAACTTTCAACAGGAATCCCTTTTAGCGGTGGCATGAGGCAATATTATGCCGCTTTGAGTCCGGAACGCCACTCGAGTATTTTCTTGAAAAACAGCGACTTCTTCGCATGGCTGAACCTGGATTGTCGACCTCGTCACTTCTTGCTCTTATCATTCACGGCTTACCGATAGATTTGCAACGACAGGTTTTAATACACTGTCCGAAAACGGCCGAAGCGCTGCTCCAACTACTGAAGCGTCCCTGGGCTGAAAGAGGCGTCACCTCTGACTTTAGTGGAAGCGCAACTCTCGTACAGAAGAATAGGGCCGCGAAAGATGAATGCAACATTCGAGAGCAAAATAATTCTAAACTCATACATACAACGCATGAGACCGTCCAACTTGAGTCATCGAGTTTACTGCACATACAACTTGAAGTGAACGGTCGAGCTATGCAAGCACTTGTAGACAACGGAGCTTCAGTTTCAGTTATGAAAAGAAGCAAAGCAAAACCCGAGGACATATTCAGAGGCAGAACTGTCATTGTACGGGGCTATGACGGCCGTGAAAAAGAACAATGCGAATGGGTAAGGATACGTCTGAAATACCAGTCACAATCTGTAGAAATACTGGCACTGGTGATAGAAGGCATCGAGTATGACTTTCTACTCTCTCGTCCAGACATGAAATTGCTGAAGCTTAACAATCACTGGGATGACACTATGTCAGTGAGCCAAGATGTGCAACCAGTGGGAAAGAGAGACAGAATGCGCATTGTGACAAAATCAGATGACATCCCTACAATATATCCAGAATTATTCTGCAGAGGAGGCTATCCTCCAGGTACAACGAAGTTTGAAGTTCCATTTAAACTGCATGACACAACGGTTGTACGGAGGAAACCATACAACCTCACCAGGGAAAAGAAAGCATGGCTGAAGGAAGAGCTTGGGAAGATTCTGGATGCAGGCATTATCCGTCAGTCCGTATCACCATATGCATCGCCGATAATCATAGCGCCCAAGGAGGATGGGAGCCTTCGACTTTGCACGCATTACAGAGCCATTAACAGCCAGACACATCTTATTCCTTTTCCTATGTCCGGAATGGATGGTATTATAGACGAGACAGGCGGATGTTCCTGGTTTTCCAGGATAGACCTCTGTAAAGGCTTCTGGCAAGTACCTCTTCAAGAGGATACAAAGCAGCACACCGCTTTTATGACGCCATTCGACATTTATGAGTACAACCGGCTGCCTTTCGGATGGAAGAACTCGCCTAGCTGGTTCCAGAAAATGAAGAATACGGTTCTACACCCTTTCATTGGAAGCTTTTGCAATGTCTACGTGGATGATATCATCGTTTATTCTAAAAGCGAAGTTCTCCATCAACAGCGGTCTTGTTACGTAATTATGTGCAGTCTTATTACAAGTAATAGATCATTTGCAATTTTCCTCTTCTCCTGGCGGCGACTGCGTTATTACTGAATTCCCCAAAAGTGATAGCATAGCCAGGCCGTGGTGTAGCTCTGTGATAGGAAAAGTGATAGAATAGTTCTGTGATACAAACTGAAATCTCACAACAATCACGTAATTAATGTGAGTTTCCAAAACAAATGAAAATTGGGAAGGGGGCTCAAGTGTTTTCGTCCAGCCCCAGAAGTTCATTTCTGAATTGCAAACTCATACGTCGTGGACAATGTTGTTCTAAATTATCAAAACGTGTAATATTCAGCAATCTTAAATTTTCTTTCTCATGGCGTGGTTTTCAGTATCATATTTTGAGAAATTCAACTTCACCCTTTAACTCGCAAAGTGCATCGCACCTTAGATAGCTCATCCTGCGCTGTCAGTATTTTCTTCAACTTTCATAAAGACTTCAAGGTATGCCATCAACTATACATTGAAGCTAAGCTTGCTAAATATTGACCGTAACCTTCTGCAATATGAATGGAACATTTCTGTGATAATCGCTTCGGATTCGTTACCAACATAGGGCGGAACTTTCCTTTTGCCAATAGTCCGTGCTGAGACTTCTGTTTTTTATCATTAATGTTGATGACCTGACTTTATCAACATCTCATAGCACACAGCTCTTGGGGGATGAATGTGTTGTCTACCCAGATATCACTAATGCTGATGATACTAAAACACTTGAAGGTGATCTGAATAACGATTGAATTAGATATTAGCACATGTGCAATAATGAACCCTCCCAAAACAACCTATCATCATAGAATCTACAAACTTGGCAATCTTCATTTGATCTCATCAGGTCATATAAACAGCTTCGTGTGAACATCCCAAATAATTTAAATAGGATCACGCATGCTAGGTACGTCATTAACAAAGCTAACCCTGGGATGCTTACGGCGTAACTTGCTCAAAGCAAGTTACGACCTTAAAACTATTGTTTCACGAGATTCTTACACGCTCAAAACTTGACTAGGCATATTCAGTGCGCGATCCTACTCATGCTAACTCCACTACGTCATTTTAACTACTACAAAATATTTCTACCGAATTAGCTCCTTTCTAACATAACCGTACTGCCAGTGTTGGCTCAGGAAGAATTAACATAACACTTACCATACTGACTAACCGACGCAAAGTCACCCTTATTTTGCTGTTTTTTTTGCTGTTTCTTGAAATTTCCAATCGTTCAACGCTTTACACTCCAAGCGCAGTGCAATTCAAACCGCATCGACCGCCACAATAAGAGTGCTTAAATCATGTTGCACTAAGTAAGAACCCCGTACATCCTATGAGTGAAACCATTCTCTCTAAATTTTTGCACTCGTCACTAATAACGCGCTTTTTGCGAAACGTTGGCTAGCATATTGTTTGTAACTAGGAGATTGTACCTTTACCTAAACTTATTGCACCCGTTTCTTACTTTTAACCACTCCCGTGTTCAATACCAATCGGCCATAAATAACGCGTATGCCAAATTAAATGCTCATAAATGAATGGAAACTTTCTTAAAACAGAATAAAAGAGTACCCATTGATAAGTTGTGTCTTACACAGTATTGTGCATTTCATATTCCTCCAAGAGAATTTTACGTCACAAAAAGCATTTCTTCCAAATGAGGGCTATGATAGGTGTTACGTCTGTGATATGTTTTACCTTTCTAACACACTAACGCACTCTCCCATCCAAATAGTTATCTGCAGAGTTTCAGTCGCCTAGTCGCTGCACCACGGTAAACACTTTACCTGTCTGAACTAACACCGGAATGCTGTCGCAGTCTTGGCGGCAGACCGTATAATTTCTCGACGCTGAGTATTTCTGGTTTGTTTACTTTCATGCTGCGATCATAGGCGTGCGCACGAGGGAGGATGAAGTGGGGGTGGGGTGAGGGTTGTCCTAATAATCAAAAGGGAGCGCCAAGCTCGCCCTGCAGCTGTACTCAGTCGGACCTCTCCCGTCATTCAATACATGTCTTCATATGATAACTGCGGCCGGGGACCTATGACTTCCCAGCTTTAGCCCCGGAAAGCGAGAGACCAAAGGCAGGCCGTTGTGAAAAACTCGTCATCGCTTCATTTTCACTTTTGCATCCAATGCGAAGCTTATATTCATTGTAATTCATTCGAATTTTGAATGTGGTCAGAGCTTACGGGCGGGTGAGCCCTGCAAAGACCTGAAAGCGCAGTTTATTGTGTCTCCGTCAAACATACAAGGTTCCCAAATAAAGAGTTGTAATCAGCGAGCTAATTCGATGCTTTCTTACGCAATATTGGGCAGGTGCGTATGTTCGATTACAACTTCCAGTATTTAATTGTATTCTATCGAGGACAGTTATATATGTATATATATAGAGAGAGAGGTCGCCGCTCTATTACAGTGGCTGTAGCTCTATGAGCACCCCCCCCCCCTCCGATGTAGAGAGACTTTAAGCCCTGTGGACGGAATACTTCGATAGTTTCCGGCACCCCGATACGATGTGGCACCGGGCGTTCGCCGTCTCCGGGGTACATTGCATGGAGCTTTCTCCAAGTCACTGCTTGGTCTCCAGTCAGTATTTTGTGAGCAGGTTTTTAGTGGCAGCGTCGCTTCCCGTAGTATTTTCTGGGTATTCTTTTTTCTGCGGTTCCGGAGTTCGAATATCGCTGTGGAGTTGCGGAATGCACCGCTCGGTTCCCCGTTAGAGATGGATGCCCCGGTGTCCAGAGGATAATTGCTTCTTCAGTGTCGCGTAGTAAACATTCTTATTATGTGAATAGTACAGTACTATTATAATGGTTACACCGAGCCGATAACCATTAGGCGAATAGGTCGAAGACCGTGACGTCATGTGGGTCTTCGCACTGGAGCTAACCTTGCAGTCCATTTCCGTAGACGTGTGGTTATGGTCGCAACACAAGTGGCCTGGAAGCACTGTGATAGCGACCACAAAACTGTATTCGTGAACGATTATCTATTGTATTATAGCCGTAAGCCTAAGTAACTCATGGGACGAACTGCAAGGTATGATCACTAGAACAGACAGGCAAAACACAATTGTGAGTCTAGAAATTTGCAGAAAACTAAACAGTGTCGTCGAAGAAGTTCGGTTCAGGATGGGTACAGAGGGAACGTGTCTACTTAGGGCTGAAAGACACTGCAGATCCGAATCATGAGACTAAAGTTAGTCGAAGAATAGGAGGAGGGGAACGTGCATTTGGCAGGTATTAATTCCGAGTTCACGAATAGAAGCTTACCGGTATGCCTCGCAACAAAAGTACGTTACGGCTGCATCTTTCGGGTACTTACCTATTGGGCAGAAACCTGAAGGCTTACGAGAAGGGTTGAAGTTAAGGACTGTGCAGTGACCCATCCAAAAGGCACTGATGGATGTAACGGTTGGGAACAAGAAGAGCGCAGAAGCGAATAGTCATTAACTTATGAGCTGACTATTGCACATTTTGGAGCGTGAAGCATTTCTGGAGAACTGTCTGTGGTGTCGTCCTGCTACTGCGTTCTGTTCTCAGTGACACTTCAGCACATTCGCTTTCAATCCCAGTGTATCCGCTATGTTAATTAGTTCCTGCACGCAATGCGTGCTGTAGCAGCTTACATATTTCAGTTCCACGGAATACTCACTGCGGTGGATTTTACGTATTCCTGCGGCACGTAGCACAGCGCTGAGCTTTCCGGTATAATAGACAGTTTACTTGCTGATTACTTATCGTACGCCATCCTTCACATCCAGTTAATTCGCACCTGGTTTATAATTGCATTCACAGCTTCTTCGTTTGAGTCACCATGGCTTTAGAGAATATACGTATTTGTATCCACGTCCCTGAGTTTTGATTTGTAGGCAAATAATGTCGATTTGACCATTTCTCACTTCAAAAGAGTCCCTACGTTTTCTGCACAGGTGCTCGCCGCTCCTCCATCACCTCTCATTGTTTACACGACTTTTTAAACTGGCATAAACAAGGAGGAGGTGTTGAACATACTGAAGGACATGATGTTGTAGGGCAAAACTGGAATATAAAGAGTAAGCGGTCGACTTTCCTCCTTCTTTTTGCCTCGTAGCGCTGCAGTATCACAATGGTGTAATAGTAGCGCAAAAAAAGACGAGGACAAGAAAGTGAACACCACAAGCGCTTACTCACAACTGAAAGCTTTAATGCTTGAACAGAAAATATATCTAAACTTGACGATCGACTAATTCCCGCGCATGCGCATCATGGGCAAGGCAAAAGGCAAGGCAAAAGTCCTCGTCTTTTTTTGCGCTACTATTACACCATTATGAATCAGTACCAACTAGCTCGCCTTTCCGTTTTTGCTGCAGTATCACGTCCTTCTTTCGCTCGAAGATGGTATTTTTGAAATAACGGATATATGAAATGAAGATATTCGGCACCGATCTATTCCTTGAAGAAGTGATCCGAAACGGCACGGCATAAAACGAGCTGAAGCACTTTTCGAGGCCGTAATAGCTGCCAAGAACAAGAAAACGCTGCCGACAATTCCAAATAGTGCGCCTTTTGGCAGGAAGGACCACTCGCTCTACATGTCTGGTCACCCTTATTACGCGCATGCGACGGAGGACGTTAACTTTATCGCAAAATATTGCCATACCGTACGTTCGAATTGTTTTAGACTTCTTTTACGAGGTAATTGAAGTCCAAATGTAATGTTTCAATCTATAAGACCCAAATACAAAGTTTACTCCTGAATACCGACGATATAGATTTCAGAGATTTAGGGGACAGGAACACACTGGCAAAAAATTGTTCGAGCAGGCCCGACCATATTGGCAGTAGCAAAAAAAGTGCGTTTTTCTCAGTTTCAGTTAAAGCGCATTTGGCTCTTCTAGAAAAGGTGGTCCGATCACGGAGGCAATGCAAAAGCACGTTAGGGTCAGAAAGCTTTCGAAGGGTGGCAGGGCAGCAGGGCAGCATCGGCTGATAGCACTGTGATAGAAACTGAAATCTCACAACAATCACGGAATTAATGTGAGTTTGCAAAAGAAATGAAAATTGGGAAGGAGGTTCAAATCTTTTCGTCCAGTCCAAGAAGTTCATTTCTTCATTACAAACTCATACCTCGGGGGCAATGTTGTCCTAAAGTATCAAAACGTGTAACATTCACCAATCTTAAATTTCCTAACTCATTGCATGGTTTTTAGTATTATATTTTGAGAAAGTCAACTTCAATCTTTAACTCACCAAGTTTATCGCACCTCTGATTGCTTATCCTGCGCTGTCAGTACTTTGTTAAAATTCAGTGAAGCCTCCAGTAAAACGTGCCATGAACTACTACATTGAAGCTAAGGTTGCTAAATATTCACCGTAACCTTCTGCAATATGAATAGAAGATTCCCATGCTAACTGCTAACTGCTTCGGATTCGTTAAGAATATCGGTCGGAACTTTCCGTTTAGTAAGCTACAATCAACAGTGCCACAATGGTCCGTGTTGAGAGTTCCCTTATTTCTCATCTATAGTAATGATATGACTTTATCAACGTCTATCTCGTCGCGTATGAATGTGCTATCTACCGAGAAATCCCTCATGCTGATCTGAATAACGATAGAATAAAATATTCGTAAATGTGCAATAATTAGCCCATCCCGAACAAGCCCCCCTCCCCTAATGGAGAACCGAGCGCATGCCTGCGGCTGTGATATCTGCGTTATAATGAAAAATCTGCTTTCATTTATTGTTTCGCAGTAATGAACAAGAAATGGCGCCACTGGTTCTGCCTTTCCGCGAATGTTTTTGAATTGTCAGCGTAAAACAAAAAAAAAGAACTGGAAGTCCTCCATCTGGTAACGCAAATGAGTGGATCATTTTGCAAGGAACAAAGAATTCTGCGGAAAAAAGTCCTATTATTCAATGAATTGTTCCTCACATTCCTAGCGAATGAAAAACTAAGGAATTCGTGAGAAGATCAGTGCATTTGGAAGTTTTGTGTGCGTTATGCCTTCTTCGTCCAGAGATCGAGATTAATTTGCTGTCTAATTTGTTCAAGCAAGTGCACTCGTGATGGGAAAGCAATGTCGCAGGGGCAGCTTGCATGTTCACCCATGGTGGGAAAGCTCGTGCCGGCATGATGATGATAGTTTTCGCGAAGGCGAAGCTAGGCTTCGACAATGGATGTGTGCTCATATGAACTGTGTAGTGGGCTTCGTCCCTTCCCTTCTGATAAATTAGGTCTCTCTCGTTCCTTACCTGTTCGAGTGAATTATTTACAAGCAAAGCGAGTGTCGATGTTACATAGATCAGTGAACATCCGGCAACGAATTCGAACTGACACCTGCGGCAGGGACGCACCCGAAGGTACTTCCAGCGAATCGCACTGTTAGATCCGCGAGGTTGAAGGTTGTAGAGGGGCGCTAGCTGTCTTCAAAGCAAGAAGAAAAAAAAAGTTTTTTTTTCGCACTCGCTTCCTCTTATGTTGTGTGTCATGTACGTTTGAGGGGCAGCTTGCACGACGGACATCCACCCTCCGCGTAAAGATCACCCATGTCTGGAAAGCTTCCTAAAAAAAAAAGAAAAAAAATGGGGCGAAGCTTTTCAGCCATGGGTGAATTTTACGCCGATGGTGGATGCCTTTCGTGCAAGCCGCCCCTGCTTTCAGATCGTGTACTGGAACCAAAAAAATGCATAAAGGAGCGACAGGCACCTGCCACTAGATGCCCGGGGGGCCAGCGAGATTTGACGGTGTGCCGAAAAAAGGGCACGGCGTCGTCAAATCTTGTCCCCCACACTCCAGTGGCCCAGTGCTGCCTCAGCCCGCATCCTTCGCTGGGGATCGAACCTCGGCCCGCAGAGTGTGAGCTCGCCACCCTGCACACTAAGCCACAGTAGTGGCACGATTACCTCGGTTCGCGGCAGCTACACATGGGCACGCTGTCGACGTGTGATCGTCGAGATATCGCATGTGCGGCTTCCTGCACCCTTTCCCTCCTTCTGGCGCTACGCCTGATATCAATGTGTGATTTCTACGGTGGCCGACAGCGCCTGGCTGATTCGCTGTTCATGGATTATAAGGAAATGTCGCGCTTGCATTGTTTTCGCGTAAACGTTGTACATGCAGTGACATTTGTCTAGCATGAATGCCAGTGAATTAAGCGTAGGGGAAGTGTGTAATCATACGTACATTGAAGGGAACGCAGGAAGTATATTAGTGAATTGAGCGAGCGAATGAATGTCATCGTTAGGGGTGTGCGAATATTCGTCGAATATTACATTCGGAATATTCGTATTCGATTCGAAAAGGTTCGATTATTCGATAACTTCGAATCTCAAAAATTCGAATATGCGATTCGAATAACTCGTCTTCCACATTTCTGCTGCGTTCGTATAGCTAAAAACGTTGCCGACAGGAGCGATAAACATCGTAAGTAAACGGAGGCACGATATCTGCCTGCGACGAGCGCCCCAATACGCATGATTTATTGCTGGTGCATCTCCGACGTGCAGCGCTGTTGGCGATCATGTAACCATACATTTTCAATATTATGCGGCCGTAACGTGCCGCACTACCACTCGTTCACTATGCGGGACCACTTCTGAAGAAAGACAGTGACCCACGTGACTGGTGGCGGACTGTAGGCACCCCAGTCTGGCAAAGCTTTGCCCCATGTATCTCCCTATACCAGCCACTTCTGTTCCAAGCGAGCGTGCGTTTTCAATGGCAGGAGGGGGGGGGGGGTTGTCTCTGTTACAAGGGAGCGCCTGCTGCCTGATCATGTGGAGCAACTCATATTTCTTTATGATAACACCTAGTCATTACTTTCATTGAGCCGTGATATTTGCTTGTGTTGTGCATTGTGTTCTGGAGATAGCAGTGTATGTTGTGTTGCCAGTCAGGCTCTTAATGTTTTTTTTTTCAAATAGCTACATGTTAAATTAAATATTGTTACTGTGGAGGCATTGTTCCTTTGATATTCGAAGGTGGATATTCGTATTCGAAAAAATTGATATTCGCACACCCCTAGTCATCGTATTTGCACGTACGTGTTTGGGCAGCCCACCGTCCGTAATAGGTCGAATATAACGTTCAGGTCCGTAACGTCAGCTTTTCTCCGGTGACGGTGGACGAGCGGGCATATAGTGGTTACAGCCTCCTTGTCGTAGATTTCTTCCCCAATCCTACTGTAACGCCTGGCTGTACAATAACCTGCAGGCAGCGGAATGCCTTACAGGTGTATCGCGGTGTCGAGTGACAGAAAGAAATGAGGGCAGCTTGAAGCAGGGTGGCGTTTCTTGTTTATTGTGTGTGTTTCATCCCACGCGCTGTAAACGTAGAGGCCATTCATGAGGATGATAGTTCTTGCGAACGCGTAACGAAGGGCATAACAGGCGAAGCAGTTTGAACCAGTGCCGACCGCTTATACCCTGGAACGAAGTCCGACATGTGTATGCAGAACGCCCAGTCGGAATCCTTCGAATGTGGAAGGCATTGTACTACTTTCATCCTTCATTATGCCGCGTGCAGTTAGCGTTTCGTGCTTTCCCTTCCTCTATACTTCCCGTGGGGTTCGCCCTATTTGTGTGGCAAATACGTTGCAGTTTCCGTAAGGAAACTGGAAAAAGTGAACGCAATTTCCTCCGATAGAACTTTCGTGGAGCCTGCAAATACGTATGCGCGGTTTGTGGGCTCATTGTGGCAAACATGAAATTCAAAATCTTTCTTGTCATGCAGGTGTACCACCGGAATTCCTAATGGCGAGCCCGCGAAGGTGAGCGATACTTCAGCTTTGGATTATGTTGACGAATAGTCAGCGAAGCAGTGTATGCCAGGACCACGTAATGATGACTGTACTTATAGTGAGGTTCCGCATTCGTGACTAATGTACATTTCACAGGATTTTTGGTGGGTCTGTCGCCTACTGTTCTCCGCATAATGAGAGACACTGCTAGAAGGCTCCATTGATTGTGTAGTGCTCTGCGCACGTTCACATGTCACTGTGTTTAGCACTGCAGCGAATACTTCGTACCATGCATGTTCGCAATTCCTTTAGACTCGTACGGATGTATCGTATTCATAGTACTGCACCGGCGGGGAGGCAGTACGTTCTGTGGTGTGTAATAGCTAGGAAGTTTGTGTACAGTTCCTTCGGTTGTACTCGTGCTATGAATACGATACATCCGTACGAGCCTAAAGGAATTGCGAACATGCATGGTACGAAGTAGGGAAGTGTTGTCATCGTGTTTTCAGCCCAAGGGCATGGTGGAACTACATGACGGAAGTGTAGGAATAGTGTTTGCAGCACTGTACATGCTATGCATTATACTGGGCGAGAGACTAGCCCAGTCATTTGACAGCAATAAGCGACGTATAATGCATAGCATGTACTGTCGACCACAAAAGTTTGCAGGATGTGCAGCGCGTGACGGAGCGACGAAAAACTGCATTGCTGCTTCACCTATCGTGATGCGGCGGGTGTTGAGGCTATCGGCCGCAGCCTCCGCGATTATATCCGGCAACGGCACGTTGTCTAAACGCGCCGTCGCTAATCGCCGCGATAGCCTCAACACCCGCCGCATCACGGTAGGTGACGCAGCAATGCAGTTTTTCGTCGCTCCGCCACGCGCTGCACATCCCGCAAACTTTTGCGGTCGACAGTACAATGTTCCGAACACTATTTCTGCACTTCCGTCATGTAGTTCCACCATGCCAGTCAGTTCCACCTCTCGCAGGACGCGACAATTCAGTTCCATTGAACCACTATACCACAGTGGAGGCGTTTCTACACCATTCAGCTACACGATATCGTGGCGCTTGTGATTGTCCGCAGTTTTACGCGTAGTATTAGTGATGTCGTGTAGGTTATGGGACTATCCCTGTGCATTTGATGAGGCTGCTGCCGCGCTTGAGCAACCTACGGCGAAGTGATCGCTGCTTATGATCGTGGCGTAGCTGACGGATCAGTGAAAGGAGGTATCCACGGAGTTTCATTTTTGCTGCATGGTTCTCCCGTTTGCTCCGCCGATTGTTCCTTCGTACCCGTACAGGTGACTCACTTGCAATATCGGAACATGTGTGGTACGAGTCTGTCCAGCAGTAGTATTCCGACGACAAGCTGCAGTGTCTCTCGTAACTGCATGTGGTTCTGTCATTAGCGTTCTTGATCGGCAACTGCAGTGTTCCAATCTATTGCCTCATTCACTAATGCTCCTGATCTACGGTTTAGGTGATAATGGGAGTGTTTATGGTAGCTTTCGCGACACGCATTTCGTAACCTCTGCCTTCCCCCCTTCATTACCGCTTCTGATCTGCGAAGGGAGATCAGAAGCGTGAACAGTTTCTGCAACTGCAGAATAGTCGCACTACCTGACACAACGGATACACGCATTGTTCGTTTGTTCAGCTCCTTTCTAGCGAGCGGGAGCTGACTAGTTTCGTGCACATGACCCATAAACGCCATCTTGCCGTGCATTGCTGGGCTGTATTTCTCTGGACTCCTTGAGAGCTTGTTTCGTGCGAATGAACAGACAGTACACGAAGTTTTATTGAACTTTCGTTGTCCCAATGCGATCTCCTCCTGAGGTCCGTGAAACCTGCAGAATAGGAGCAGTGAGTGATCATTTGTTCGGATGTCATACAGTCTGCGTTCGCACAGCAGCTATCAATAACCCACAAAAGTGTTCTTGATTACAGCGGCGATTTGTCGTTTCCGCTGTAAGGCCAATGCGGAACACAAACCATCGTTCCTCTGTAACGTAACAAGCAACGCTTGATTGTCACTACTGTCCAATGCCCGCATATACTTGCAACCTAAAATCTCCCTTCTTGCTGTCACCTCCAGTTCCTTATTCCTCGCAGCGCTACGTCCGCAGTAACAGCAATACAGGAACAGAAATCGCAAGCATGGTGTGGGGACCAATGTTCGCATTCGCCTGCTTCCTGCAGGAATAGTAGTGTTCCACCGACACTGTTTCGCTGAAGTACAGGACTGTTCAACAGTTCCCAGGCCGCGCTGTCATGGAATTTCATGTAATAGTCGTCTCGGGGCAGCAGTGCGAACCTATACCTACCGCCATAGGTCGGCAAACTAACTCTAATCGAGCCGTGAGTCCGGGTGAGGAAAACTTTGGGGAGTAAGCCCCAAGTATATGTCTCAGTGAGTTCTACTTGCACCTATTTAACCGCATTAGCAATCATACGCCAGGTCTATTTGGTAACAGCGCAGCTCTTTAAGGTCGAGAAGGAGACAGACAGAAGGCCTACCAAGTCAGTGAAGCTGCTTCAGTTGTGTGCCCTAATTACACTGCTCGCTATTTCTGTAGGCAAAGATTATTCGGCTCGGCGTAAGTGCATGGCGTTTATAATGACTCCCCGGCATTTTTCTCTGCCATGCGGGACCTCAACCCCCCCCCCCCCCCCCCCCGAAACAAATTTCTGCCTACGCTCCTGTTAGTGCTTCCGGTGACTTTCAAATACGGTTTCGCGCTCTGTGGGGAAAGACACTCCTGTCCGGTCACGGTTTCTGTTGGAGACTTCAGAACAGGGGCGTAGCCAAGGGAGGGTTCAAGCCCTCCCGAATATTTGCTTGCGTATACAGGGTGTCCCAGCTATAAGGAAGCACGATTTAAAAAAAGAGAAATGGCGTTACGCGAAGCGAACGTACTGCATATTGTCTCTAGTACATTGGAGTAGCCACTGCTTTTTTTTTTTGTGAATGATATTTAATTAATTAGTAACTCGACAAGTAATCACCTCATTGTCCAAATGTGAATGAGGCGTTTGTAGGCATGTTGAAATGGCATCTGACTGCGCTACTTTCAACAACGTGCTCACTGCGCGGTGATTTTTACCGCGCAATACCGGTTGATCAAGAAAGCCCGCGAAGTATGAAAAGTGACTAGACTGTTACGTGCGTCGGGAATCAGAGGCCTCAAATAGGCTCCCTATGAGGTAGACAGTATCAAGAAAAAAAGACGCATCGCCTTATCTGCCACTCCCTGGCCTGAGAAACACACCGCTTGGTTTTAGAGTCAGGCCGTAATCAGAACACCTGTCGCGTTATCAATAAGAACAGTGGGCCGTGAGATATGGATGATTGCGGCGTACTATCGAACGGAATGAATCCCAGCGAAATTGCACGCATATCGTTGGCGCTCGACCTGTACCCATTCCACAATGCGGAACGCTGTCTCTCGCAATGGACAACAGGCAAAGCGGTTGTTTGCAATAAGCTTATTTGAGGGCGCTGGTTTCCTTTGCGGGTGGGAGCGTAGTCACGTGTTATTTTCCATATTTCGCGGGCTCTCTTGATCAGCTGAAAAAAATGAGCACGTAATTAGTACGTTGTTAAAAATTGCGCAGTTAGATGTCCTTTGAACGTGCCATTTCAAAAATAGCAGTGGTCACTCCAGTGTACTACGAGCAATATACAGTACGTTTGCTTCGCGTAACGCCGTTCCTCTTCTTTTAAATCCTGCTGTGTGATAGCTGAGACAGAAGGTACGCGTGTATGCGATCGATAAACGCTACTTATATGTTTCGTAAGTGAGTGTGCACCACATTTTTTGCCTACCTCATATGCACTCTGCATGTATACGACGTGTCTGTTACTAATGCACATGCCCTATATCTCGCAGCAATCGACCAGCCGTTACGGACATCCAAGAAACGCAGGGAAGTGCCCCGACGTCTTCAATAAACAATGTGTTCTTGTACTACCTTGCGTATCTTCCTTTCCTAGACGATACGTAGTAAATGGCAGACAGAACCTGCGTACTCACCAATCATTTGTAAGCTGCCGCAACGTGGTGTGTTCCAGCAGGGCAGGCTCCCGTATGGCCCCGGCGTCTCCAAACCGTCGCTTGAAGTCCAGGGTCCAGAATGGGTACGCCACGACTCAGAAGCCACTGTAATTCACCAGATCGTGTAACAGTGATCAGTACAGCAATGCAACCGCTCTCTTCTACACATGGAAGCAACATCACATTTACCTGTAACGCCTGCAATTCGACCACCGTAGGCGTGAATCCCCGCACAATCCATGTGTCAAGTACCTTACTCTAAAGCTAAGGATGCAACGGCGCCGTTCCGTATTATACATACAGTTCTACATTTCGCTGTTTCGTAATAGGCACCTATTGCAGAACATGCCGAAACCTTCAGAGCGAAGGCCTATATGGCCATATTTATGCGTATTTCCCCTGTGCATGAGCCACCCACCACCGGTCTGCTACAATACCGCGCCAATACGAACAAACAGGATGGAAGTACCCTTACCCTGCTGTTCGAACAGGGAACTCCAACGGACGTTAATTAGTCGGCCCTGTGCTGAACAGCTTCGTTGGTTGTCCACCTGCACACAACGAAATAGACAAGAAATGGTTTGTTTTCCACATTGCAATACAGCATTGTTCTTCTGAACACACCACACACTATCTGCATCAGTATGTTTCACCTCAATGACAATGACGCTCCTACGTCGATCTGCCGTACGTTAGGGCCATTACAGCTATAGCGGCAATCGCAGCATTCGCTGCGCACGTAGCAGTCGCAGCAGAGTTTCATGGTACTGCGCGAGAGGTAAATCGTTTCGCGTGAGCTTCGTTCTTTTGGCTCCGTGTACTACCCGTCATTCCCTCTAGTACCTACTGAAGGAAACTATGTACAGTCTTCTACCATGGCAGGACTGCAGTATTCAGTACGAATGTTGAGTACTACATAATCACGAACTGAAGTACATACAAACTTCACGACGACAGGGACAACAGCTACACCAATGTATAAAGTCCGCCCATATTTGCCTCCACCCGGGCAGCGGTTGTCTACAACGCAATGTTTATGACCGGGCTAGTTGGTATCCCATGGCGACGTGAAACGAACGAGGACGAGCTGTTCACGTCGCCATGTTTACCACAGATGCCTGTTATAATTCAGGAGTGCTTTTTCTTCGGCTAGTTGCAATAGCATACTGTATTCTCGGACTTCACAAAGAAGGACACAGTGAGGCACAAGACGAAAGCGCTCTGGCAGCGGAAGTTTACTTTCAGCATCCTGCCTGCATTTATACATGCGCACTTACACCAAGTGACGTATGGTATCGCACCATACCATTAAGAAACACGGGTGTGACACCACGCATACGTCACGTGCTTAAAGTTCGGGTGTATAAATGTCGGCACGATGCTCAAATGAACATCACTTGCTAGGACGCTTCCTTCTGTGCCTCACTGTCGCCCTGTTTTTCAAGCGCGTCTAAAACTACAGCCTGTAATAACCTAGAGAACGCGAAACAGCGAAGAGATGTGCAGGCGCATTGCAGTCATTCCTCCTTTCTCGCGAAGCTTGCTTCGTCGTGTGATAACAGTCAGTCACGGTGAGCGACGCGAAGGGTGCTAGAAGCTGCCGAGCGCAGACGATACCAATCCTCCACTGTCAGCGATATCTGGACAATCACACGTCGATGCAGTGCGTACGTGTAGCTGCCTTGTGCGAAGCTTGCCGTGCCACTACTGTGGCCTAGTGTGCAGGGTGTCGAGCTCACACTCTGCGGGCCGAAGTTCGATCCCCAGCGAAGGATGCGGGCTGAGGCAGCACTGGGCCACTGGAGTGTGGGGGACAAGATTTGACGACGCCGTGCCCTTTTTCGGCACACCGTCGAATCTCGCTGGCCCCCCGGGCATCTAGTGGCAGGTGCCTGCCGCTCCTTTCCACATTTTTTTGCTTCCCTTACGCGGTGTTACAGCAGGGGCCGCTCACACGAAAGACATTCACCGTCAGCGTAAAATTCAGCCATGGCTGAAAAGCTTCGCCCCATTTCTTTTTTCTTTTTTTTTTAAGAAGCTTTCCAGCCATGGGTGAATTTTACGCGGAGGGTCCGTCGTGCAAGCTGCCCCTCAAACGTACATGACACACAACATAGGAGGAAGCGAGTGCCGTAAACACAGCCACCAACTTCGTTTTTCTTTTTTTTTGCTTGCTTTGAAGACAGCTAGCGCCCCTCTACAACCTTCAACCTCACGGCTCTAGCAGTGCGATTCGCTGGAAGTACCTTCGGGTGCGTCCTTGCCGCAGGTGTCAGCTCGAATTCGTTAGCGGATCTTCACTGATCTATGTAACATTCGCTTTGCTTATAAATAATTCACTCGAACACGTAAGGAGCGAGAGAGAGCTAATTTATCAGAAGGCAGAGAGGTCCGCCTAAGAAGAGAAGGGACAAAGCCCACTGCACAATTCATATGAGCGCACTCATCCATTGCTGACAGTTCTTCATGGCGGGCAACTCAACGCATTCAACGACACTAATAATAATATCTGGTGTTTAACATCCCAAAACCACGATATGATTATGAGAGACGCCGTAGTGGAGGGCTCCGGAAATTTCGACCACCTGGGGTTCTTTAACGTGCACCTAAATATAAGTACACGAGCCTCAAACCGAAAATGCAGCCGCCGCGGCCGGGATTCGACCCGCAACACGACATATGGACACCTCATTTTTGTAACAGCTTGGCCAAGCCTCGCCTTCGCGAAAACTATCATCATCATGCCGGCGCGTGCTCTCCAGCTGGGCCTATTTGTCCAGCGTGTTATGCAATAACTTCGACGGTCGAGAGAACGAGTAGAGAGAGTACGAAAGCGACACACAAAGCTGCGCGGAATAGAAAAGAACCCATGTGATTATCACTATAACTGCCCAGGCCATGGGGAACTACGCTTCCTCCGTGAGCTAGAGGCGTACATAAACGAACGATGCAAACATGCCTCTAAACATCCGACAGAGGGTCATTCATGCAGGACTTCCGGTCTTCGACAAGTATAACGTACTGACGGTACCAACCAATGTTAACTCATGTGGCGCTGTTCGGCTAGCGACGAGACACTCACGAACACAGCTGGGCGGGGATATTCCTTGACGTTTGCAATAGCCTCCCGCTTTCAGTAAAGCATACGGCATAATTCTAGAACAAATCAACTTCCATCTCTGGGCGAAGAAGACATGACGAACACCAACCTCCAGTTGCATTACTCTTCTTAGGGCACATGACGGCGGTTCTATTCCTGAATTTTTCTTCTACTAAGCGCACTTGTTAGCAATGTGCGAAACATTGCCCTTTTTTATTTCGCAGAATTTCTGTGGTAAGTCAGCGTTTCTTCGGAAGCTGTCGGCTAAAATTTGTACCTTACGTTAAAGCGCCAGTGCAATGCACGAAATGTGATCGATCGTAGCGACCACAGGATCTCGCGGTCTTTTTCGGCCGTTTTACGAGACTTCAGTGGCGTAAAACATTGCGAGAAAGAGGAGGGCGGGGGGTGCCTTTTTTTTTTTTTTGTACAGTTGAATCGATTGACAGGTACGTACAGCGCACTATCCGCAAAACGAACTCTGAAACATGACGCCCTTCCAATGAGCACCAACGCAATACCGAATTAAAAGCTGATTTTGGTTTCTCGCGAAGCTTGCTTCGTCGTGTGATAACAGTCGGTCACGGTGAGCGCCGGAAGGAGAGAAAGGGCGACGCGCAGACGATAACAACCCTCCACTGTCTGCGATATCTGGACAATCACACGTCGATAGCGTGCCTATGTGTAGCTGCCTTGTGCGAAGCTTGCCGTGCCACTACAGTGGCTTAGTGTGCAGGGTGTCGAGCTCACACTCTGCGGGCCGAGGTTCGATCCCCAGCGAAGGATGCGGGCTGAGGCAGCACTGGGCCACTGGAGTGTGGGGGACAAGATTTGACGACGCCGTGCCCTTTTTTCGGCACACCGTCAAATCTCGCTGGCCCCCTGGGCATCTAGTGGCAGGTGCCTGTCGCTCGTTTGAACATTTTTTTGCTTCCCTTACGCGGTGTTACAGCAGGGGCCGCTCGCACGAAAGACATCCACCGTCCGCGTAAAATTCACCCATGGCTGAAAAGCTTCGCCACATTTTTCTTTTCTTTTTTTTAAGAAGCTTTCCAGCCATGGGTGGATTTTATGCGGAGGGTCCGTCGTGCAAGCTGCCCCTCAAACGTACATGACACACAACATAGGAGGAAGCCGAGTGCCGTAAACGCAGCCACCAACTTCGTTTTTTTCTTTTTGCTTGCTTTGAAAACAGCTAGTGCGATTCGCTGGAAGTACCTTCGGGTGCGTCCCTGCCGCAGGTGTCAGCTCGAATTCGTTAGCGGATCTTCACTGATCTATGTAACATCGACATTCGCTTTGCTTGTAAATTCACTCGAACAGGTAAGGAACGAGGGAGAGCTAATTTATCAGAAGGCAGAGGGGTCGGTCTAAGAAGAGAAGGGACAAAGCCCACTACACAATTCATATGAACACTCATCCATTGCCGACAGTTCTTAATGGCGGGCAACTCAACGCATTCAACGACACTGTCAGCTCCGCATAGCCGCAACACGACATGTGGAGACCTCATTTTTGTAACAGCTTGGGAAAGCCTTGCTTCGCCGGCGCGTGCTCTCCCGCTGGGCCTATTTGTCCAGCGTGTTATGCAATAACTCGGACGGGCGAGAGAACGAGTAGAGAGAGAGAGGACGAAACTGAGACAGAGCAAGAAAGAGACACACGAAGCTGCGCCATTATTAGCGCAGAATAGAAAGGAAACTATGTGATTATCACTATAACTGCCCAGGAACTGCATGGGAAATTACGCTTCCTCCGTGAGCTGGAGGCGTACATATACGATGCAAACAGGCCTCTGAACATCCGACAGAGGGTCAGTCATGCAGGGCTTTCGGTCTGCGACAAGTATAACGTACTGACGGTACCAACCAATGTTAACCCTTGTGGCGCTGTTCGGCTAGCGACGAGACACTCACGAACACAACTGGGCGGGGATATTCCTTGACGTTTGAAATAGCCTCCCCCCCCCCCCCCGCTTTCAGTAAGGCATACGGCATAATTCTAGAACGAATCAACTTATATCTCTGGGCGAAGAAGACATGACGAACACCAACTTCCAGTCTTAGGGCACATGGCGCCGGTTCTATTCCTTAATTTTTCTTCTACTAAGCGCACTTGTTGGCAATGTGAGAAACATTGCCCTTTTTTTTTTTCGCAGCGTTTTTTCGGCAGCTGTCGGCTAAAATTTGTACCTTACGTTATCTGCAATAAAGCGCGAGTGCAATGCACGAAATGTGATCGATCGTATAGCAAACACACGACTTCGCGGTTTCATTTGTTTATTTTTTCGCGGTCTTTTTCGGCCGTTTTACGAGACCTCAGTGGCGTAAAACATTGCCAGACAAAGAAGGGGGGGGGGGTGCCTTTTTTTTTGTACAGTTGAATCGATTGACAGATACGTACACCGCACTCTCCGCAAAACGACCTCTGAAACATGACGCCCTTCGAAAGAGCAGCAACGCAATACCGAATTAAAAGCTGCTTTTGGTTTCAAAACGCACCGTAGAACACGGCCTTTCTGAAAGGCTACGGGTTACTTCTGACGTGTCGCAAGTGTTAGTTACGCTGGGACTTACAATCTAGAGAAGCTAAAGAATCCCCGACAATCTACAATTATTTATTTTCACCTTTTGGAAGTCATTGACAGGGAAGTATGAGTCCGATTGCCAGTGTCTCGCATGCGTTTGTTACTCAACCACTGCAACTTCAAGCCCGTTGACGACGCGGCAATGGTACTTGGGAACATGCACACGTCGATCAGCCAGAATTTCAAGTACCGTATTTACACGATCGTAGGTCGACACATTTTTAGTGGTGTGCGAATTGTGAATTTTGGAATCGAATCGAATACAAACCGAATTATGTTCGAATAACAAGGCAACCATTTTTAAAGCCGCCTTAGACTGGTAAGATAACTATTTGCGAAACAGCCGAAGAATTCCAACACATTTTATTAAAAAAAAATATTCACAAGCTTTAAGAAACAGCATTACGATCCCATTTAACAGAAACACGACATATATTTGAACTGAGCAAACTCTTATAGAGCAGCAGCGAGAGCCTTCGAAATATTTTGTACCTGCAGGCTGAAATGTGGAAGTGAATACAGTATTCAAGACGGTGCTTTTAAATTCAACTAATACGTAACTACTGAGCTATTTTTGTGAGTTAATATCAGATGGCGGATTGATCAAACTGTCGCCTCGGCGACACTGGACTTTTAAGCAAGAACGCCGTCATCATGTGTTCGACCTTGCGTCGATAGTCCCGTGATTATCTGGGCAATTCGACGTCGAAAACACGAAAAGTTACGTCTCGTTTCTTCGAGCATTTTTCGCCGTTACTGATTATTCGACAAATATTCGATTCGAGCACGGAATCGAACAGAACGCTATTCGAATATTCGCACACCCCTACCCATTTTATCGAAATCTGATGTTGGGGGGTCGGCTTAGAACTGAAACAAACAAGAAATCAGGCACGATGTGACATGTTTACGAGATTATGTTTACGTTCCGGCTCTACCTTGTAAGATATACCGTACTTTCACGCGTACAATCCGCACCCTCAGAAACGACCGCCAAGCTTGTGATAGGATATCTCCAGTTTGTCCAGGATGCTCCTGCCCGTTCGTGTCCTGGTTAGTCTCGAGTTGTGAGATTTGCTGTGCCTCTATCAACTCTTCGAGCGTATTGTGGATGCCCAGCTGTAGTAGAAGTTTCGTGCTTGTGCTATCGGAAGGCCCAGCGCCATCTTGTGTGTTCTTCTAATTAGAGTGCTAAGCTCCAGGTGGCTAGCCTACCTAAGAACATGCATTCCGAACTCAATTAGGGTCGAAGAGAGAGTAGAGCCAGGTCTTTACTACAAGGCATTCGGTGGGGACAAGGAAGCGCTGTTTGTAGACGCAGTAGAATTCGCCGATCGACGTGCATTCGCAGTGGCAGTCCTCAACATTGATAAACAATTGGTCAGCTCGTGTAGTGTACGCGGCAAAAACCCTGAGGCAGCAGAAGAGGTGGCGATTGCCCTAGCCAGCGTTTGCCGCGGTTGCAGATATATACGAGGTGACTCGCAGGCGGCGTCAGAAATTATGCACAAGGCAGAATTTCACCAGAGGCCGCGGCTATCCTCAAAGCGGGCGCGAATTATATCACCTCTGAAGAGATGGAAGAATGACACATTATATGGTTTCCGGCTCATACGTCCCCCCACACCCCCGTACTGGACAACCTCAATAGAGAGGTCCATCGCGTAGCGCGAGGTCTCACGTTCCGCGCTCGTGTAGAAAGGTCCTCTCCAGGGGATGGAAATCTAGTGGAGGGTTGGACAGAACGACTAGATACTGTGACATTAAAAAATGCTATCAAATATCCAGGTGTATTTATCCACCCCCAAGCACCAAACTCGACAGGGCCCAATCGGTAGATTGGAGGCAATTACAAACCCAGACCTTCCCCAACCGCGTTCACCTCAGGAGGATATACCCAGACGTCTATTCAGATGATAGCTGCAAATTATGCGGCTGGACTCACGCATCTCTTACGCACATTCTCTAGGAATGCGCGGTTTTAGGCGAAGAAAATGCAGTCTCCCCAGATGAAGCTGCCGCGCTGCGCAGCTCAAACGTGCAAGATCAATTGTGAGCCATCCAGCAAGCCCGTGAGGGAGACGGGGGCGGCCTAGGCCACGAATTTGCCGGAGTTCTTCATAAAGTTGCTACCACGACCGCCAAGCTAGCTTTTCCGCATAGCTGCGAATAACTGCCGCGAAGTCATCTTTGCACGCCGGAATTCGAGTTTCTTCTTCTTTTTTTTTTCAGCGACATCGCAAACACATTTTCCTTTATTAAATGCGCTCGCGCTTTCCTGTGTGTGTGTTTGACGTCCGATTTTAAGAGGTCAACCTACAACCGTGTATATACGGTAAGTAGAGAGCGTTGTTACGATTACAGTGAAACCTCGGTGATACGAATCTCACGGGACCACCAAAAATATTCGTATCATCTGAAATTCGTATCACCAGAAAGCATGGAAAATTAGCATGCGACAAAAGAAAGCTGGCGTACATTTTTATTTATTGTTTTTCAGGGCCGCAGCAACGTAAGGAAGAACCCTGAATGATTGTCAGTTAAGTTTTTAGATGTGGGCAATCATACCAGCACTCGTAAATATATGGCCCGTACGCGCGTATTTAGTTAATGAACCAGGTGCGTTGTGACCTGCGACAGCGTAGCCCCTTACAAATTTTAGTATGCTTTTTTGCATGACACCAGAGTACTGCAGCAAAAGTAACAAAAGAAGCGCTTTGACGTGATGGATCAAGGCCACAAAATTACAAAACCATGGTCATGTGTTATGATTTTGTTATCGCGGAGGTGATGTTTTTTGGGAGATTTACGGCCGTGCCCGCACAAGTGCAACCTCAACGGTCGCGCATGTTGACGTTCTGAAGCCTGACTCCTTCGCCAAGACCGTCCTCGCCTTCTGTCGGTCCTCGTCCATAGGATGTCTGATGCACAGAGCAGGCACGTGTAAACACAGTACAACGACCGCAGCCCGCCTCCACGCGTTAGAAAAAAAGAAGCATGGTGCTTATGTCCTCTGTAATCTAAACGCTAAGGCACACGGAGGCACATAAGAGCCTCGAAGAATCACGCACACAATCTCGGAGGCCGTGACGCGTCTCTGAAGGTTTATTCTGACTGTGAGAAAAGTGTTTTTCTTACACCGTGATTCTGACGATTTGGCGGGGCGGCGCGCATGCCCACGCTTGCGTTCCCGCGCTCGCACGTGCTTCGCGCGTCTTCCGCGACAGCGCGGACAGCACCTCTTCGTACCTGGGCGGTAGCGTATACGTTCGTATCAAGCGTCGCTGGGTGAAAATCGATTCGCAACAACCGTACTCCATTACATTGCAGGCCAATGGGCCTTGGCCGGGACCAACGAAAAATTCGTATCACCCCGAAATTCGTATGAGCTGTGATCGTATCACCGAGGTTTCACTGTATCTCGATGATGCTGGGTAGGAGGCGAAAATGTTTGGCGCCCGTGTACGTAGATTTAGGTGCACATTAAAGAACCCCAAGTGGTCAAAATTTTCAGAGCTCTTGTCTACGGCGTCCCTCAATCATGTTGTGGCTTTGGGACATAATACCCTAGATATTATTATCGATGATGCCGGTTTCCTTCTGTAAAGCGGTACATCGTTCAGCGCGCTGGGAAGACTTAAGACATGACTGCGGGGTACCATGGGGTAAGAACGCCTGAGCTGTGCGGCTCTGGCACATGTCCCTCAATGTAGACCTCATGAATTTGCCAGAGTTCATGAAAACCTTTGCAGCGCGTGTCAGAGCAGCAATCTCCCTTTCAACTTTTCTCACGTCTGTTTGATTTCATTTTTTCCAGTGTGTACCTGCGTTACGTACCCCTCAGCTGCATTGCAATTGCAACTGCCGTTTGACCGGATTTCGAGAAGACTCAATAGCACAATGCAAATATGAGAGGTATACTAGTTCTTTTTAAGATATTTACAATACAAATTTTTGTATAATCAGAAATAACAGCTATAATTCATAAAAAATGACCCGCATGGTAAAATGTATGTTGTGGTTTTTCTGGACTTGCGTCACTGCCAGTCCTTAACGAAAACAAGAAATCAGCCGCCTCATATTTCCTTTATTACATCTCAGCGAAGCGTGGTATCTATTGGTCATTTTTTAAATGCGAAGCATTTCTTAGCGAACCTTTGGTACCTTGAGCGTTTCTATCTATCTATCTAGCCGCCTACGTATGGGTGCTCTCAGGATCGGCATGGGAAGGTAAGAGGACTTGACGTATATGACTGTCGGGTCATAACATGAATAACGTGAAAACCCTGTCGCGTACGTCGTCAAACCTTTTCCTCCAGACACGTGCGGCACATACCTGTTTTCCACGGGTGTACGGGTATGCGCCACAGGTGATTGACAGATCTACCCAGGAACAGTGAGAGCAAACATTAGTAATTTAAATGCGACAGTGTTAAGAAATACCGACATTGGTCGCGTTGACCCGACGAATGGAAAGAATAAATATTAGAATCCCGGCAGGGATCGAACCCAAGCATTCTGCGTAGCAATCAGGTATTCTACCTTAGAGCCACGCTAGGTCTATAAACTGGTTTGGAAAAACAGCCTATGCAGCCGTAATGTCGCTACAACGTCAATTGTGGTAGTGGTGCTGGCTGTCTAATTTTATGAGAAAGCAATAAACACTACATATGCACTCCTACGATACAGGCGTCATATCAGATTAACGCCTGTGGCTCCAGTGTTCGCTCCGCTTTTATAGCAGTCAAATACAGTGAAACCTCGGTGATACGAACACAGCTCATACGAATTTCGGGGTGATACGAATTTTTCGTTGGTCCCAGCCAGGGTCCATTGGCCTGCAATGTAATGAAGTACGGTTGTTGCGAACCGGTTTTGACCCAGCGACGTTTGATACGAACGTACGCTGCCGCCCAGGTACGAAAAGGTGCTGTCCGCGCTGTCGCGGAACACCCGCCAAGCACGTGCGAGCGCGGGAACGCAAGCGTGGGCATGCGCGCCGCATCGCCAAATCGTCAGAATCATGGTGTAAGAAAAACACTTTTCTTGCGGTCAAAATAAACCTTCAGAGACGCGTCACGGCCTCCGAGATTGTCTGCGCGAATCTTTGAGGCTCTTATGTGCCTCCGTGGGCCTTCGCGTTTAGATTACAGAGGACATTAGCGCCATATGCTTCTTTTTCTAACGCATCGGTGTGGGCTGCTGTCGTTGTACTGTGTTTAGACGTGCGGGCCTCGTGCGTCAGATATCCTATGAAAGGTGGAGGAGGACCGAAAGAAAGCGAGGACTGTTTTGGTGAAGGAGTCGGGCCTCACAACGTCAACATGCGCAACCGTTGAGGGCGCACTTGTGCGGGCATTGCCGTAAGTCTCCCACAAAGCATCCTCAGCATCTCCGCAATAACAAAATCACAAAAATCCCGCATATCCACGAAGTGAATGATG
>NC_051184.2:95837308-95882586 GCF_013339695.2 Rhipicephalus sanguineus | reverse complement strand
TAGGCGGTGTGTGCTTTAACGCAAATACATAGATACGCAATTTTAAAGACCTTGATGGTATGCGTTTAACGTTGAGACAGTAACGCGTTTATTAAAAGATTGCCACAGCTGAAGCGATCAGCGGTCCAAGCCGAGCAAGCGCGAGCGCCAAAAACAATCGTCTTCGTCTTCTTCTTTCGCAGGCGTTCTTGTCTGCGCCCTACCATGTTACAAATCACTCCCCCGCGGAAAAGGAGCCATCCTGGCGACCTAAGGAACAGGTACAACTGGTGGGTCGTAATGCGGCTTCAGTCGATCGGCGTGAACAGTCTCGCGGCCGCGACGACGGCGGTCCGTAGATGATTGAACAGGCTCAATCATATAGTTAACTGGGGATGCTTGACGCGGTAGGGGCCTTCGTACTTAAGCAGTAGCTTTGTGCAAGGCCAGGAGCGGAGGAGGGAACGCGACGCCACACCAACGTTCCAGGCGAATACGACTGAGGAGGCAGGTTTTCGTCGTGACGGTCCTTCTGGCCCTAGTCGCCCTACAATGTTACAACCCTAGTTTCTTAAGGTGTGCTGAAAATGCGACTGCGCTGAAACTTGTCTTCCTCCGTGCCCTCTGCGGTTTCGGTTCAGTATTGCATTGTACGAATGACAGGGGGCGCCGCTCTGGCATTCCTGTCAAGGAGGTTTAAAAAAAATTCTGGAGTGGAAGCTCTCGCAACGCCTTGCCAGCAGAAGTGAAGCCAGCTTTTGCCCACCAAAGAGCTCGGAAACATGCTCTTTTCTGGTGGTGCCCACTTAGAGATCAAATGGCTTTGATCTGTTAGTGTAAATACTACGTTAATTATCAAATAAAAGATTGCTGTTGCCGACAAAAGTAATCCGTCGAGAGGGAGTATTGACTATTGATCTCCAATAAAATTTGCCATGACTTTGAGGCTTACTAGCGAAAACTAGTAACACAAAGACACACTTGGAGCAGTATCTCACCCCTAAAAGTTGCCATATTAAACTCGTCTGGCATGCGAGGAAAACGCTGGCTTTAGTTCGCCAAACGCTGACGGTTTATCGTGCCCCTACTAATGGATGGATGCTATGAGCGTCCCCTTTATAACGGGGCGGTGACATGTCTGCCACCAGGCTCGAAGGATAAAAAAAAGAAAAAAAGAAAAAAAAACTTCCTTGTTTCATGTTGTCCTAATGCCTTATCTACATTGATTAAATCTATGTTATTATAACAAAAAATATAAATTCACAGTCCATCTCTCTGCCTCTTAAGGCAGAATAACCTTTTTCCCCCAATTATTTATTTTGTACTTTATCTCTACTTTTCTGCCACCAATACTCTAACCGTCTCTTACTTATTTCTATCGCGGGCGTGTTCAGCTTTCCATTGTTGTCCCTAAAACCCAAGGCTTCATGTAGACTCGTGCCCACACGTATACCTGGTGAATATCGCCACATTCAATCAGTACATGTTCCATCGTTTCCTTAGTTCCCCCCCCGCAGCATGTACATAGTTCTTCTTCGTTACTGAATCTCGCTTTATAACTACGCGTTCTCAGGCAGCCCGACCTTGCCTCAAACAGCAAAGCGCTTCCCCTCGAATTATCATAAAACCTTTCCCTCCTTATTTCGTTTTTTTCCCTTTCGGTAGTTACTCAGAGCCGGCTTCTTTTCCATCGCTGCCATCTAATAAGTCCTCTCCGCCTCTCTGACCTTCCGCTTAATGCTCCTTGTTGTCATATCGCCCGCACTGCCAGCCGTATATTTACTGGTGAGCCTCCTAGTTCTTTTTCTCCACTGCGTGTCAACGCTTTTTCTATACAAATACCTAAAAACCTTCTCTGCCCATCTACTCTTCTTCATTTTCCTCAGCCTCTCTTCGAATCTCATTTTGCTCTGCGCTTCCCTCACTTCAAAGCCTGTCCATCCCATATCACCCTTCACCGCCTCATTTGTCGTCTTCCCGTGAGCGCCCAAGGCGAGGCGGCCCACCGTCCTTTGATTTACATCCATTCCTGATTGCACCTCTGACTTCATGCACACCACTGAGTTCCCAAATGTAAGCCCCGGAAACCATCACACCCTTCCACAGCCCTCGAAGCACCTCGTACCTATTGTATCCCCATAAAGCTCTGTGCTTCATAATTGCAGCATTCCTCTTTCCCTTTGCTACCGATGCTTTCTCTTGTACCTCCATATATCTATCCCCCTCATTTACCCATACTCCGAGGTACTTGTACTCGCTTACCCTCGGTATTTTTTGGCCCTGTATTAAGACCGTATGGTCTCCGTGATCATTGAATATCATCAATCCACATTTTGTTGCACTAAATCCTAGTCCTAGAGCCTCACACTCCCTTCCGCATATATCTGCCAGTCGCTGTATATCATCTTGACTGTCCGCAAATAAGACAATATCATCAGCATAAAATAGACCTGGAAGCTTCTGCTCAACCATCGCTCCGACCTGTTTGTGTGACAAATTAAATCCAATGTTGCTACCTTCTAGCGCTTTTTCCATCCTCGCCATGTACAGCATGAATAACAGCGGAGACAAAGGGCATCCCTGTCTCAGCCCCTTGCTAATTTCAACGCTGTCCTTGCTACTTATTCCTTCCCATTCTATACAAACTGTATTTTCTCGGTATATTCTCTCAAAAGCTGTACACAGTCGTCACCTATGCCCACTTCCTTCAATATATCCCACAAAATTTCCTGATTAACGTTGTCATACGCCCCGGTGATATCTAGATAAGCTACGTATAAGGGCCTGTTTTCTATTTTAGATATTTCTATACACTGGGTAAGAACAAACAGATTATCGTCTAACCGCCTGTCGATTCGAAATCCATTCTGAAGTTCTCCCAAAATATCATTTTGTTCTACCCACGCTTCTATTTTTAATTTTACTGCCTGCATCGCCAACCTGTATAGCACCGATGTAATTGTTAGGGGTCTATACGAGCGAATGTTATCTTTTTCTCCCTTGCCTTTATAGATTAAGTTCATTCTACTTTTCGCCAACTGTCTGGTATTTCCCTCTCCTGTAAGCACTTTTCTACGGCTTTCAGCAGTGCTTCTTTAGTGTTATGTCCGAGTTCGTTAATGAGGCTGACGGGAACCCCATCTAAGCCCGGAGTAGTGCGCTTAGGAATTTTTCCTTCGGCCTTCTTCCAATTGAAATTCTCTAGTACTACATCTTCGTCGGTTGCTCTCCTTTGCGTACTTTTACTCACCGGGGGAATCCCCTGGGGGACCTTTTTAAATGAATGGGCTGTTATCTTTCGAATGTAACCTAGCGCTTCATATCCTTCGAATTTATTTCCTCCTTCATCTACCATATGTTGTTGCATTGTGACAGACTTCCTACCCAGCGCTTTTAGGTGGCTCCAAAATATCCTAGGCGCGGCCTTCTTCTTTTCGCGTATCTCTGTCATCCAGCGTTCACTTTCACCTTTAATTTTGCCTCGACTAATTTCTGCACAATGGATTTTTGCTCTAAATATATTTCCCATATTTGGTTAACTTCGTCCTGTGGCCGCTTCTCCTTTTTTGCCTGTCTGTGCTCCCGTGATGCCTGACGTCGCATCTCGATCGCTTCCCGGATTTCTTTGTTCCACCAACTTTTTGGCTTTTTCTTTCCTTTCCAACAAATAGTTTTCTTCTCTATTTCCATTTCTTTCGTGATTACATGTAGCAGCTCACTATACTTCCAGTCTTTGCCTGGTAGTTCGTCTACTTTTTCCTCGACTCTTGCGGCTATATTTGTTATTTGTTTGTCATTTAGATACGAGCTGCCAACTTTGATTCTATGTTCTTATTTTCAGTTTTATATCCCATTTGTAATATTATGCGTTTATGATCACTACCCAAGCTGTTAATGCCTTCTTCGTCTATTCTCATGTCTCTAAGTTTGTCATATATTCCTTCTGTCATGAGACAGTAATCAATGCTCGATTGCCTGTTTCCGACTTCCCACGTGATCTGCCCCTCACACTTAGGCCCCACGTTAACTATCTCAAGACTATGTTGCTCGCAGAGATCTAGCAATAACTTGCCATTGGTGTCTGAATATCCGTCAAGGTCATGAATGTGAGCGTTCATGTCCCCTAGAAGGATTATTTCGGCATCATGACCAAATTCTTTAATATCGGTGCTTATGCATTTCACTATCTCCAGGTTCTTTTCTCTGCAGTTATTCCCCGTCCACAAGTAAGCTACACCTAGCCACGTTTTCTTTCCACCTACTGTGCCTGAAACCCATATGTGCTCTGAACACGTTTGTTTCACTCTCTCCCATTTTGTTCTGCTATGAATTAGCATTCCAACCCCCCCCCCCCCCACCTCTCCTTTCTGATGTGATCCTGTTACATCCTTCCCAAATATAATTGTCAATATGTGGTGGCTCTTCCAAGCCTCTAAGGTGTGTTTCTGTAACCGCATAAACACCTATCTGTTCCTTGTTTAACTGTCTCTCAATCTCTAACCATTTTGCCTTTTTTCTGCCACCCTGCATGTTAATGTAACTAATTGCAACACGCGCCCTTCTCCCTTCTTTTACCTTTTCTCTGTTTTTTCGCTATACTACCTGTCAAAGAGTCCCCCTGGTTGTTTTCCTCATTACAAGCTACCTTGGGCACCGAAGGGCCCGCGTGCCCCCCAAAAAAGCTACCGCGCGTCCTGCAAGACGCCAACCCACCTCATGGCCAAGCCTCCTATCGAAGTGTATTCCGTCTCTTCGAAAACCACCCCACCTGTGCACCTCTCTGTTTATTTCCACTACCTCGATGCCTTTCTCTCGACTAATTCGCCATATCTCTTTGTTTGCGACGACAACCGCTCTTTGCAAGCTGATATTTCGCACTGGTACTTCCGGTATTGTGCATACCACTATCTGCACCTGAGGGGAAATGGCGCGCATGTCATCGACCCCTTTCGCCAATGTGGTCGCTAGTTCGGCTGATTCTTTACTCAAGACGTCGTTTAGACCTCCCGCGATTATCACGAGGTTACGTCCATTAGACTTAGTTGCGAGTTCTGCGCTAGCTTGTCTCATCACTGATCCCAGCCTATGTCCCGGGAACTTCCCTATTAAAACTCGTTTGTCGCCTCTCACCCTTTCCTCGATTGCTTCTGCGCATGTAGCTAAATTCGAGTCCCCGGCGATTATCACGTGATCCGACTTTTCTGCTGGACTCTCCCGCACCTGGCCACTGCCCCCGTTACTAGCGCGTGCTACTGCTGTTGTTTTGTCCCCTCCCGTTCCCAAGACTACTTCGCGGAAAGTGGGTCCTGTGACCCTTGCACCTGTCTTTTCCAAACCTGTTTCCCCCTTCGCGCCTACTACTGTCGGGGTCGATGCCCCATTGTTGCCGCTGTCGCTTGCTACCTTTGCTGGCATGGCTACCTTTGCTAAAGTACAGTGGCTAAAGTGTTCTAGAAAGGGGTAGTGGGCTGACTGGAAGCCGTGCACTGACGCACTTTATGTCTCACCTGGTAGATGGCGCCACCACCACCTGCAATGTAAGCGACGCGTTGCTGCCCTCAGCGCGAAGGTTAGTTTGCCAGCGCTTCAAGCACAAACTACTCTTGTGCAACCCCTGTACATAGCCATTTTCGTTGCTTTTTTTTTCTTTTGCGTGAGCATATTCTTGCTTTGGCCGTCGTTCTGGCGCATGAAGTATCGCTAAACATGAGCGCATCATCAGCGGGCGCCGGATGCAATATATGCTGTAAACCGCCAGTTTTGTATTGCAGTAGCGAGCTCTCGCTTAAAAAAAAAAGATCTCGCAGTTTTATTGCGTTTAGATAATTAATTAATTTATGGGGTTTTACGTGCCAGAACCACTTTCTGATTATGAAGCACGCCGTAGTGGAGGACTGCGGAAATTTCGACCACCTGGGGTTCTTTAACGTGCACTGACATCGATTGCCTTTAGATAAAAGAGACTAATATTTTCATGCTAGCGTTTGTACTCGGTAGTCTCTTTAGTGAGGTCATACTCTCACTAAATAAAACAGTATTACTACAAACTTAAGCACCTTACGCGCTCTCAGTTGATATATTCTCCTGAAAAGTGCAAGAAAATGTGTGGGAGTGCACAGCAGGAAAGACCTATCCTAATCATGCCCAAGAAATAAAAGACCGAAAGTAAGGGTAGACCATGCAATTAGATTTTGCTTCTTGAAGACCCCTCACATGCTGGAAATTATATTTGTGTAAGAAATTGCATGCAAACACCGCTATCAGTTGAGTGCAAAATTCAGTTAGCGATTCTGCTGACACTATATTATGCCTAAAAGGTTCATATGCACTCTTTTCTACAGAACTATTTGTCCGCACTCCTGCATATAGAAAAATGAATTTGTAATGAAGGTGTGGAAAAATGTAGACAACAATCGTTAGCGGAAATAAGTGAAAAGTTTATTTGGTGGGGCAGCACAATGACCTTATATACTCCACAAAAGCCATGCGTATCAATCACTTTCATTTTTTTTTTTCAAAGTGAAAACAGATGGAAAAAAGCTGAAATAGCTTGAAGAGGGCCTTGCCCCATTTTGTACTTATCAGCGTGTGCGGCAAAAAGCATGTCTCCTAAAACAGCCCAATAGATGCTAGAAAAATACTCACAAAGAGACGCTAAATATTTTCAATAGCATACTTAGCATAGCATAAATTTAAAAAGTTCACAAAAGCACATGGATACTCAACACATATTGTTCACACAATAAGTGAAGACACTGAGTCAGAAGAAATACTAAAAAAATGACAACTAATAGACACATTTCCATTCAAACACATGCATTTTTATACAGATCTACTGACGTTCTGGTAGATCATATTAATCGCATTGTTGATGGTACGCCAAGGACCAAAGCCACCATTCACAATTGAATTAAGGGTTTATTGCTATAGTATGCATGGCGAGTGGCAATTAACATACTATCTTGCTTGTTTTTCAAATCTGGCATTTTCTTGTATTTGGGTCAGTGAAACAGAAAAAGAATATTCAGAGAAGATTCATACTTCAAGTTTAACCTACACTTGTAAAATCTAAACGCAGGAACAATAATAAAATTTAAAAAATCTTCTATAGCAAGGAAAAATAATTTAAGTGCAGCGGCTTATCTTGAAGTGCTTTGCTTTTTGGCGTTTGCCTGCTCTGTCTGTGTTTAGCCCCTTAATGTAAAAATGAAGTCGCGTAACAACATAGAATTGGATTATTTTTTGAGAGAGCATTGAGGCATGGCTTCGGCACCCAACCTCTTGCCAAAGCCTTGCTTTCACAATGGTCAGCACATCTAAAATGCTGTCTGCATGGAGTTCTTCACATGAAAAGCAGCCCGTGAACAAGCCTTGCTACCAATCTATATTATTCACAACTACAGGAACTGAAAAATGAAACGTATTGACGAAGCAATGCTCGGCCGAAAACCTGCAGCGACGACGAAACACAGCAGCAGCCCTACAGCAGTGGGGCGAAGGCGCGAAGGCTCCCATTGCTGACGATGGTAGCGCCGCCACGCGGGCACTCAGGAAAACGAAAACTCGTTTACATTTTTTGCGCCGCGGCAACGTACCCTCTCCCAGGAGAGTGGGCTCACTACCCAATATTCTAGAACACTATACCTTTGCTAATCCCTCCTCGGCTGACTTAAGCCTTTCCGCCATAGCCATCGTTTTTTCCCGCTCTGTCGCTACCGCTTTCTCCAGCTCGGAGATTCTCACCATGAGCTCATTCTGGGCGGCCATCATTATTTCCATTTTCGCCTCTAACTCGCATTGCTTACACTTGGCGTCAGCTGTCTCTGTCGTCTCATCCTCACAAACCTCTATTTTCCGCCCCATTCCGCATCCTGAACACTTTACGGTCTTTTTGACCGTGGCTATAGATCGTTCACACGGTGGATTAGACACACTTAAAGCCAAATGATATCACAAAACTCCGCAAGTACGTTACACGTCAAAGCACCTGTGCACCTTTCAGCCACGTGGTGGCCGAACAAACAAATATTTAAAAAAGATGACTAAGACTAAGATGGCGGGCGCAGCCGCCATCTTGTGGTGGGCACGGCTTCACTCTTGCGCAATAGTCGCCACTCCAGCAATTTTTTATTTAACCTCCTTGATTCCTGTTTAACCCAGGCGACGTGTAAGTAAGAGAGTTTGTGGAGAGTACTCGTTGAGTGCGGACGTTTCTTCTCCTTCGGCGCATCGCGCCAAACAGCGTGTTCGGGCTGGCCGGCGTCCCCACCGGTCGCGTTGGTCACCGCCGGTCTTCGCCTGCCGCTGCGCCGGGACTACCAGCCCGCAACACAGCACTCATGTTTCCCGACGCATTGCCAGATGGCGTCCATATCTCACGCAGCGCCTCTTCTATCGTCTTTAGACGACATTTGCAGCGAAGCACGCAGATACGCGGCCAATTTTTATTTGTCAGAGCATTTTAACTATTGTCTGTATTATATCGTGCAGTATGCTAGACTAGCAGTTAGTTGTCTTCAGCAGTTTTTAGACTTTTTAAACGGGCCTCTGAAGCAGATGTGTACGATGCCTAGCACGAAGGAGATGGCAATATAATTTCGCTAAACGAAACACCTTTTCCGGTTGGATAAGCGTTATATATTACAGGAGTACCTCGAGCCTAGGGAAATTGAAATGATTGTGCGATTACGGGCGTAGCACTGCTCAGTAAATTTATGAACTGTGCATGTAAACGAATTCCCGATAGATGAAAGGCAGACGAAAAGACGAATTATCACACGAACACACATCTGCCTTGTTGCGCCGTTCTGAACCCATGCATCCGTACCAACTCGCCCACTCGTCAGTGCCATACTCGATGAGGTGTATGGATGGACGAAAAGCCGAAACCCTAAGATGCTCCGCGCTTAAAAATAGTCCATAAATTATTGCTGCAAAGCTATATTTCCGATGTTTAGTCGTTTGGGGACATGAAGCGTCCGTTGTAAAACTTGGCGCGATGTGGTCGCTAAGTCCTTACCCCTACAAAATGTGGGAAGCGGGGCAGGATGCGTCGTATGTACCAATCGAGAGTGTTAGCCGCATTACTTGAATATCCTCGTGGCCTGAGTCACTAATGGCATGACAAAGAAAATAGAAAATCAGTTAAGAAAGTCGTCAGTCTGTTGAGAAAAGGAAGAAAGACCTATCGGCATGGCGTTCCACGATATGTCTAGAAAGTTAGGATCTCCCAGCAAAAAAAAAAGGGGGGGGGGGCAAAAATTAAAGCCACTTCCACGCCTGTGAAGTCTGAGTAAACAGAGTAGCTGGCAAGCAAGCGCCACCACCTGGCGGACGCAGGCATAGTCCTTTATCCATCTTCATCTTTCCTTCTTTCTCTCTTTCTATATTGCCGTATCTCCTCCTCACCCTCACTTATGTTTCCCACCCCTTGCTATACATATATACTACACATGGCTATGCTATGGTTTACCCTTGCTCTCGCCTCCTCCTTTCCCATCTCTGTGCTAATCTCTACTGTACAAGGCTATGACATGCTTTGCCCTCTCCCCTCCTCTTTCCTTCCTCCTCCCCCTCACTTTCGTATGTCACCCCCTTGTTATACTATACTATGCCTGGCTATGCTATGCAAGGAGCTGCATGGGACATACCCACTCGACGAGGTTTTCGATGGTCGCTCACGGAATTACTGGAAGCTTAGACAGCTCCGCTGCTAAAAGGAACACGAGTGATAACCATGCGTATAGTGTCACGCAGTTCATTAGAAAACGTGGACTTCACCTAGAGACCTTTGCATCGGGCGAGGAGGACCGGACTGGCAACCAGCGCTTTGCTCCTCTCTGGCTCGTGCGTGACGGCGCGGAGTGTGCGGGCTGGTGCTTAGATGAGTGGCATTGTCGAACAATTTTTGCGTGTTTTAGATCGACCTGCGGATTTTCTTCTCTTTTATTGCGATGTCAGCCAGAGAAAGGTCAACAGGAAACCACTCGGCCGTTTTGGTTGTTTTAACAACTACAGAAAAATGGGAAACTGCTGTCTGAATAAGTATGCGACGTGTATCTCCAAGCGCGGAGTGTTTGCGGTTGCGGACTCTTCGAGGTACACCGTTTGTGTTACTGGTTTTAAATCGGCAAGTGTCGATATATATCCTATATACCCAGTGTCCCTCACAGTCAAATGACAATCGGATATGGCCAGATAGGCGAACAAACATACGCGTCAAGTACGGCCCTGTCTGGTAAAGCGCGAAGCATCTAAGCACCACTCGAATAGCCACCTGGGTTGTTTTCGCTTCGTGTTATTATTATATTTTAATATGATGTGGTAGGTCTAACAATTAGCCGCGTAGCTTGGCTCAACACCGTGATCGCTGCCGTTTATGTAACGGTATTAGAACGGACGAGAAATCCCTCACTTCCCAACAGGTTAACCGGAATCATCCGTTTAATTGGTGCTCTGCACCGGCCTTGTAAATCCTGAACATTCACTGAACACTACAGATCCTTGTCGTAAGGTTACCATGTTAGTAAGAAAGCGGTATGTATCGTATGCAATGTGTGATGTAAAAGCCGAGCAGTAAAAGAAAAAGAAAAACTAGAGAGAGGTAGAAGAAGAAGAAAATTTCTGTCGCTTCGTGGGTAGAACTACCTCAGGAAGACAATTTTTTACGTGTTCAAGAACCGTGTCCGACAACCCGCGCAGTGATTCCTCTAAGCGCAAAACAAAAACCACGTTGTTAAGCTTGTCTAGTGTTTCTATAACTGCCAATTTTGCTGCTTAGATTTGCGAACGACAGTGTGAATTTCGCAAGAAGAGTGCATCTGGTAGACGAAGTTATGAAAAAAAAAAAGTGACAGTTTTGCCGCAAGGGCGAAGCAATAAATGCGACAGCAAGAAATTGGAATGTCACACGAAGAACGAGAAGAAGCTCGATACTTGCAGCGCCTGTCACAGTTGTTACGTCTTTGTGCTTGAGCAACACGCTGCAGGTGTCGACAATGGAGAATCAGATGCTATTCGATATTTCTTTTGCCTTTAAACTGCGGCGCGTGGAGTGACCCCCTGCGCTTCTTGCCACACGGGGGCGTCTGATGCAAGGTGATGATGATGATGATGATGATGATGCAAACTTTAGTGGGGTCCAGAGAAGACGCATGGTGCCCGGTGTTCTTTGTTCTTTTTCTTCTTCCACATCACGAGCGGGTGCAGAAAAGGGCCACTTTGTCGTGCGCGTCTCAAGGGCACTTTTCAAATTCAAAGAAAATTAGGAGCGTTACGTGATAGAAAACACGCTCAAGCTCCTCCGAGATTTGCTTACCACCAGCGGTAAATGGTGTATATAAATAGCTCGCGTTATTTCGCCGGCGCATGCATGGGGCATGGTTGAGTTGTCTAATGCAGCGGGCTGAGGAGCGAGGGGTCGACGGTTCGAATCCTCGGCCAGGTGCTTAGGAATTCTGTTTTATTTTTCTTTGTGTCTTATATATATATATATATATATATATATATATATATATATATATATATATATATATATATATATATATATATATATATATATATATCCGGGGCATGACAGCGACGGCGACGGCAAAAATCAGCCGAGAGTGTCATATAATTGCTATCGCAATAAAAATAAACACAAATCACCTCCGATGCCGATCATAGGCTTGAGCTCTTCACCTTATTTACTCTGAAATCCTATCAAATGTCACGACTCTCAAAAGAAAAAAAGTAAATAGAGCGACGGCATGTAAACATCAGCATCGTTTTTATGTACCAGCACCCAGCATTCCCATGCGTCATTTTGTTCGCACCGGTGGACAATAAACGAGCGAGTAATAAGCGGTCACTTAAAAGTTGAGAAAGAAGATAGCCGACAGTTTGTCAATAACAAACAGATGCCGTCCGCGCCACGAAATCGAGACTGTGCGCTCACGCACGACCGCATGTACGAGCGGTAGTCGGTGCGACAGCATAAAAAAACCCGAGAATGAAAAAACACACTAAAAGATTAAAGTGCAAGAAAAAATTCGTTGTGACCACAAAGAGTTCCAGCACTTGCTTGCCCAGCTAAAACGAGTCGAAATATTTGCGCGTTTCACCGAAAGACCGTGCCGAAAATATATAACGACTACTTGCGACACGTTCGCACCGCCGTATATTAACATCCTCGAGCCTCAACGGATCGAACCTTTTCAGGACGTCTCACGGACTCATTTCCTACCTAAACTGCATCACTTGATACGAGATTCCGCGCGCCAGGGCGAAAATCAACGACTGCAACTGCAACCGCACGCATACCTTCCATACAAGCGCGGAGCTTCGCCCATGCAACTCGGTTGCCAGACCAGAGACGGCGCCCACGAAAAAAAAGGGGTCTATAGCGTGCATCTAGAATCAGTTTAGGGTTACCGGGGGTCAACACGGCCCATGTTATCTCCACAATTCCCTTAACTTCGATTGGTGACGACGTCATACCCTTCGAAGCCGTAAGTAGTACACCAGTTCCTCTACGCTAGGCACAGACACCGCGATAAACAATAAAGAGGTGCGCATCGTGACATTGTTCAAACTGAAGTGTATGCACGGATAATCAGGTATCAGTCAAGGCGATTATTTTCGCACTGGATGTATATATCGAGGTTGAGGGAGCATTATGTCCACTAAGAACAATCCTGCCTTTAATAAACGGTATGTATATTTATAATGATTGCATTTGCGAGGATATGCTACAACCTTTTTTTTTTCTTTTTTCTAGAGTGATACTTTGAAAGTGATGAAACTTTCAACAACACAATTCAGTAATTTTCGCAATTTGTGCAATCTTAAGGCAGCGAAAAATTATCTCGGAACAACACTTACAATGACGCTCAGAGTTCGTAGGTTTCATACTTTTCTGCAAATGGTGAAGACTTTTGTAAACATACCATGCCTTTAACTGCACCAAATGCTGTTTTTTTTTTCAATATTACACATACGTATGAAAAACAGAAGTGCTCGGTAAATATGAGAAACGCTCATGAGTATCCAATAGGCACATTATTTTTTAAGTTTACCTTTGACATATACACGTAAAGTTTAACTACGTTTACACTTAACAAGGCCACCATATCAGCGAAATGCCAAATTCACTGTGACGTCGATCCCTCTGGGGACACAAAAAGAAAATACAGTGGATAATTGCCATCAGAATACGTTTCAGCACTTGAAGAAGTCTTCAAGAAGACCCGTTTCAAGTACACATATTCATTTTCGCCATGAGCATCATTCGTTATACCGTCATTTTTATGAAAATTCCTCTCGATGACGGTTTCTATTCGACCTCGAAATCAGGCCACGTTATGATTCGTTTATAAAATAGTCTTCTATGATGTAAACTTTTATGCCACAATAATTTCCATCGCCACATTTGCATTAGCAACAACAAACCACGTGTCAGTACTTCATCTTCACGAATTACAAAAGGCGTGGAATTCTTTGCAATTGTTTAAAGAGCCCGCGAATGAACAAAAAAAGCACTCACATGGATGGACTGCGTAGGAAGGCGTGCTGTGGTCCCGGACAAACACCGTAGATGCCCTGAGGACCGAACTCCATACACACCTGCAGGATTTCATGAAGTTCAAATACATTCTTCGCGCTGCTTGAAGCTGCGATATCACAAGAGTGAGATACCCCAGAAATATGTATAAATGCTTTTGTCTATGTTTTTGCGTTGTCACCAGCATCAACCTGCCTTAAATCCACTGAGACACGAAGGTCTCTCCAAAAAATCTCAAATTTGCACTGCCTCACGCGAGCTGATTCCATTTTGGAATCAGCTCGCCATTCGAAAATGGGGACCGATCACGGAGGCAGTGCACAAACAGGTGATATGCGGAACGCTTGCAATGCCTCTGATCCTGCAGGCAGTGTGCGTGTGTGTAGCTAGATTCGCCAATTATAATCATGATCGAACATAACATCCTGATGTTAGCTAACTGGCTGAGACACATTAGCGCAAGGTATAAAAGTAAAACGACAAACAGAACAAAGGGGACATTAGCTATACTCATAAACATCCATCGACTATTATTCTTCTGTAATATTTCGACTGGAAAATTCAATATATCTGTACCGTCATTTTTAAAGTCCATTACACGAAGACCAACACACAAGATTAACATACACTCTCTATAACTAATCTTTACCAAAACAGAACATGTTAGCTAAATGGTTGAGGACACATTAGCGCAAGTATAAAGTAAAACTACAAAACAGAACAAGGGGACATTAGCTATATCATAAACATCCATCGACTATTATTCTTCTGTAATATTTCGACTGAAAATTCAATATATCTGTACCGTCATTTTTAAAGTCCATTACACGAAGACCAACACACAAGATTAACATATACACTCTCTAACTAATCTTTACCAAAACAGAAACATTCAACCAGAGAACAGTACCGCGCACACATTCAGACTAAAAGTGCCTACCCGAGTTCTTTAAGGGCGAAGCACCTTAGGGTGTCGGCGTGCATCGCGCATCGCCGTCTGCTCCATTTGTTGAGCTCAAAAGAGGGCGCCACCGCCTCAGCGCTCATTTAAGCGCTCATCGTGTGGCGATAGAGAGCGAACGAACGGTGCGCGTTGACTATGTAAACGCTCTTTCTGCGATGGACGCTGAACTACCAGCTCACAAGAAACGAGAACGCGCCCTCGCCCCGCGAGAGACAACGCCGACGCTGGCAGCGTCTGCAGCAAGTTTCTTGATTGAAAAAACCGACTCCTCGCGCTGCACAACCGTTCACCGGCCACCGCGTATATATATGCACTGGGTCTTGACCTGCAATGTAGTGCCGGTGGCAGATTTCTCTTGCGCGTAGTTGTACAATAAAGATTCGCAGCGTGCACGTTCACTAAACGCCGACTGCGGGTCTCTGTGTTTAATCTTTCTCTGTCTCTCATAGCCCGTTAGAAGCGATTTCGGTGTGAGAAACATCGGCGCACACTGCATGCTTCGCCCCTCCACAGGTTTCACGTTAGTGGAGCTGAAACACCATTCCCTACATGCTTCGCCCCTCCCCAAACTTTTAGATGCGAAGTATCTTAAGGCGGAGCTCAATCCGGGTGGTGGTGGTGGTGGTGGTGGGTGGTGGTGTGCGGCGTGACCACCCTTACTGCGCATGTGCATACCCTCCCCACACGCCTCCTCTCCACTTACCCTCTCGACTTTCCCTCTCCCCTTTCCCTCTCCCCTTTCCCTCTCCCCTTTCCCTCTCCCCTCCCCTTTCCTCTCTTCCTCTGAAACGCGGGCTAGACATGCCGAAATTCTCTCCTGCGCAACGCCGCAATGAGCTCGAGCGCATGCGCGTCCCCTCCCCTTCTCTCTCCTCTCCTACGCTGCCCCCCTCTCGCCCGCCTATCGACCGCGTTCCCCGCTCGCCCTGTGAGAATTAACGGCCAGGCTAGATGGAAGATACGACGCGCGTAGCGTCCCTCTTCGCGTTTCACGACGCGAGGTCGGCAGCATGCCCAACGAACGCCAACGGAACGCGATCGCGCAAGTGCTCCGGCTTCGCATCGCCTCATGGTCCCCTTTAGCGGGAGATGGTGTAATTTTTTCGACATACGCCGCCGATGGTATAATATATGCGCGCGTATACTTCGAAAGCCTGTATACACCGAGTGGAACCGGCCGTGCATGTGTCGGAGCAAGGAGGAGATGACAGAACGACGTGACTTGCGCCCAGGCGTGCATTTCACGGGCGGCGCCAGTGAATTGCACGCGATGTAAAAACGTCACGACTGCGGCAGGGCTCTGTAAGCACATCTGCAGAAAGGGTTGACATCGAACGCCCATCTCTTTTGTTGTTTTTTTTTTTTTTTTTACAGCGAAAGCTGTTATGAGATCATTTCACCGGCCGTTTTTGGCGCCGTAGTTGTCCGCCGCCGCCGGTGTCCGTAACCAGTATCGCTCGAAATAAGAAAAAAAAACGAAATAAGAAAAAAATTCCAGGATGGAACGAGGTTCGAACCTGGGCCCTCTGCGTGGGAGCCCAGTATTCAACCTCTGAGCCATGCCGGTGCTTGAAACTGCTTTGCAAAAAGGTCCTATACAGGCTTCATGTGGGGAAGGAACCACATGAACATTTGCAGTACAGCGTGGTAGAAGAGTAAAATAAGCACCATTCGTCGCACAATGCGAATTGCGCAACGAGTAGGTTGTTGAATACTTCCAACCCATTACAAAGGTCTCTGCCATAATTCTTCATCGTCATCAGGCACAGCATCAACAAAGTGCGCATAATGTCTTACATGCGTTTAGCAGGTACCACGGCTCTCCGTAGAATGACGAAAAATGGCACAGTGCCTGCTGACCTACTTTTCGAAAATTACAATGATTTATAGCGTAGTGGATTCCTCGCAAGTGCACTTGTATTAGTTGCCAAGGAAGCCCATAAGCGCATGATCCATTTCCTCGGGGTCTCAGTAAAATTACAATGATTTATAGCGTAGTGGGTTCCTCGCATGTGCGCTTGTATTGGTTGCCAATGAAGCCCATAAGGGCATGATCCATTTCCTCGGGGTCTCAGTAAAATTACAATGATTTAGAGCGTAGTGGGTTCCTCTCAAGTGCACTTGTTTGGTTGCCAAGGAAGCCCATAAGCGCATGATCTATTTCCTTGGGGTCTCATTAAAGTTCTTCGCCCCCCCCCCCCGTCTCTCTCCCACGTCAACGTATGTTATACAGCATGACGGGAGAGGGAAATAGCGACCGGGCGTCACCCAATGCAAATTACATAACTGGTGGGCCGTTTAAAGCTTCCAACCCATTACAAAGGGCTGAGCCATAATTCTTCATCGTCATCAGTCGTCGCGTCAACAAAGTGCACATAATGCCTTACAGACGTGTAGCTGGTGCCTCGCTTCTCCGCAGAATGACAAATAATGGCTTAGTAGGTGCTTCCCAACTACACAGAAACTGTGATTTATGGCATAGTGGGTACCCTTCTAGTGTACTTGTATTGTAGCCCCAAGAGAGCTTACAACGGGCTCTAGAAACGCCGCTCTTCCAGCTTTCGCTGTGACTGTGCTGCGGTTTCAGCGCAGGCCTGGCGGTTTTTCTTTTTTTACGCTGTAACTTTCACGACACCCTCAATCTCTAATTGTTGTGTTGAATATCGTGTTAGAAATATTGCATTAGTTGTCGCAGAAGTATGTAATTTATTTCTGTGCATTTTCGCCTCCATCGAAAATGCAGCCGCCGCGTCTCTCATAATCTTGTGGTCATGCCGTGTGTGCATTCTGTGTCGCACAATTGGGAGAAGATTGGTCGCAAACACGGGGTTAACGTCATGCTCACAGTCCCCTGCAAGCTGGCCAAGATGTGCTCCATGGTCAAAATCATGGGAAGGGAAAAGTGAACCAGAAAGGTTGCACAAAAAAACGTGCCATGCACTTTGTTCCCTGTACCGATGAGGCCGTGTACAGAGTTCCGTTGAGCTACGACATCGGCCAGACGGGCCGATGTCTAAATGACAGACTCAGAGAACATGAATCGTCATTGAAGGTTCTCGCAGGTGGCACGCACCCGTCTCCGCACTGCAGAGATTGCAGGTGCAATCCGCAGTTTACGAGCACTAAAGTTCTTAGCAAATCAAAACGCAGACTGGCCAGGGAGATAACGGAAGCTGTACAGAGTAAAGCAAACTCAACCACGCGCATCAGTGTTCCCTCGATAGTGCTGAATGATAAAGAAATAGGCTTTCTAAATAGTTAAAGGGCGGCACATATCAGTTCGGATAAGTAAATTTCCTGTACGTCTGGTCTTTCTTGTGATAAGATGGCTGCACATGTGCGATTCTGTGCTCTCGTGTGAGAAAAATTTCCAATAAACTGCAATTGTAAGTTGAGCGTCTGTCCTGTCAAGTTCTTTCCTTCTATTCCTGCTGTTTTCCGCTCGTACAATCTACGATATGTTGCACCAACTGGCCCAGCATACCACCTTATTGAACAATTTCATCCTTCGTGTCTAGAACACTCGAACGGCGCGCTCTGGACTGCACTGGCGACATTTGCATGCATGACCGCTTAGGCTGAATGCTCGAGCGTGGGCTATCTCAAACTGCTCGTGCTGGAGCGTGCCGTTATAGCATGCTAGACAAGTGTGTTCACCTCCGTACTACAGCCATGTTGCTCATTTTCCTCGCCGTCTTGTCATATTATATTTTTCTTTCACGCTGCCTGTCTGATTGCTGACGCAACGCGGAACAAAGAAAGAACCCTAAGCAACGAGAATATATCCGTGACCTCATTCCCTGAAGCTGAAGCAGAACGGGCAACAGTTTGACAACGAATATACTTCGTAGCAGGAATTGGAGAGCTGTACTATGAAGCCCCCTCTATATGAGATGTTTTCACCAAACTACTGTTGTGTAATAAAGGCTCTTCATGTTGAGCACCAGTTAGCTTTATTGGATGACCATATGCATTCAGCCGGTTAACCAGTTAGCCTCAACTGGATGACCATAAGTGACCAACTGGTTAATTATTCGGGAACCCGTTAGCTTCAATTGGATGACCACATCTATTCAATTGGTTAACCATTTGAACACCACCTAACTTCAACTGGCTGACCAGTTGGACACCAGTTCTCTTCAACTGGTTACCCATTTGGGCACCAGCTAGCTTCAACTGGATGACCACATCTATTCAATTGGTTAACCAATTAAACACCACCTAGTTTCAAGTGGACGACCATTTACGATTAACTGGATTACCAGTTGAACACCAGTTCACTTTAACTGGTTAGCCATTTGGGCACCATTTAGTTTCAATTGGGCGACCATGCGTGTCAAGAGGTGGACCAATTGGACCCCAGTATATATCAACTGGTCAATACATTACCACAATTCTACCCAAATGGTTTACCAATTGGATATGAACTGGCTTACCAATTGGATGTAAATGGTACGTTCCAACGGGTGGCGAAAATCCTACTGGTTTTCAAACAATTCGTGCCAATTGGTATTTTTCCAATTGGACCACTTAAATTTTTTTGACTGGGGGGATTGTTTCTCACGTATCATTTTTGTTGCCCCCTGCTGGCCTATACGTAAACAATAATAATCGAAGGGGTTTTACGTGCCATAACCACATTGGCATTATGGGGCAAGCCTCAGTGGGGAATTATGTAACAAGTTTAAACGCCTGTGGTGCTAGAACGCGCATCTAACAGATCTCAGTAAGCGGGTGTTGTATTTCGTCCCCACCGGAATACGGCTGCCGTGGCAAGGAATAGAACCCGCGACCTCGCGTTTAGCAGCGCCACACTTTATCCGCCAATTGCTCGCACGGCGAGTGCACATTAAGTCGGCGACGCTGGAATAAAAATTAGCCCCTTTAGCTGACGCTACGACCACAGTAGGAGAGACATTCACTAAACTACTTTAACGTTCTTAGTCCATTGCAATGTTCGCCCCGCCCTCATCCTGAAGCATTCTGCACCTCACCCGTTCTTGCACAGCCTCCGGTATCGGCCCACTCGAGTTTTGGTAGCAATTGTATTTACGCCGGCGTACGCCGGATTTTTACAGCGAAAGCTGTTATGAGATCACAACAACAGCCGTTTTTGCAGCTGTAGTTGTCCGCCGCCGCCGGTGTCCGTAACCGCTATCGCTCGAGTTAAGAAAAACTGAAATGATAAAAAATTTCTGCGATTGAATCGGACTTGAACCCGGGCCCTCTGCGTGGCAGTCAAGTATTCTCACAGAGTCACGCTGTTTTTTTTTTCATACATGGTAGTCATTGCTTGGAACTCCTTAGCAAAAAGGCGATATACAGGGTCGGGCAAGGAGGCGCGTTAACATATGTAACATAGCGCGGTAGAAGATTTAAATAACAACCAGGCGTCATACAATGCGAATTGCGCAACGAGTGGGTCGCATGAATGCTTCCAACCCTTTACAAAGGCCTCAGCCATCATTCTTCATCATCAGCCACAAAACAAACAAAGTGCACATAATGCCTTACACGTGTGTAGCAATTACCACGGTCCTCCGCAGAATGACAAATAATGGCATGGTGTGCCGATCACAGAGGTAGTGCAAAACCACGTTAGGTGCAGAAAGCTTTTGCACGGGGTTAGGGCAGAACAGACATAGACTGATGAAAAGAAGATGGCTTTCGCCTTCGAGTCTAAGTCTAATGCATAAGGGGCCCTGTGAGTTTTCTTACTCTTCCAGAAGTGCTTCTCGCAAACGTAGTCACGAGGCGTGAGCTCTCGACCTTTCATTGCTATGGCACGAGCCCACGCTTCCAACCTCACCGGGTCACTAGGAACTTTTAAAATAACGAGCCGTACAACACTCTCGCCTTAATGAATGATAGTTACTTAGCACTCTCTGACGGTGCGAGGTGTTTATTGGCATTATTTTATGACTGAGACGGTGCTAATGAGGGATGCGGTAGTCGAGGAAACAGAAAAATTTCGTCATCTTAAGATTTCTGACAAATTCGGTTCGTAGATTAGCAGGCGAATATCTTTTATGCAAAGTATGAATATATCAAAAAAATGTTGCAGTGGCTTTGCTCGGATATGCGAGGAAAACGTAGCGTTAGCAAAGGTTCAGCTAATTATACTTAGCTTTCCAGATTGTCTAGGATTAGTTTGATTATCATGCTTACTGCTGCTCCAATCACACACACACGGTATACATATTATTTTGCACATGTATATTTATTTTGCCAGGCAAATACTTCGGCATCCGATATAGTTAAGCTTCTCCGCTCTTCTGCGCCGTTGAGCAGCATTTGCGCTCTCCTTCTCCATGGCTATACCACACTGGCAAACGCCAGTCAGAGGCGCTATCAAGCGGCTCCAGCGCAGTGTCAGACGGCGACTGCATGGACAGCGAAGGCGAATAGCTGGGCGCGCGCCGGCGCCAATACGTCTGCCAAGGCTACGACGTCACTCCTCTGGAAAGCGCAGACCGGCAGCGGCGGAGTGCGCTCGAGGTGCCGGCTCCGGTGCGTGGCATCACTGATCCTCGCGAGTGCGCAGCACGGCTCTTGAGGATCCATGCGAAACTGGCTCGGCTAGGCCAGTGTAGCTAACGCTACAAAAGTAGGCCGTGCCTCTCAGAGAGGGCTACACTTCCTGCGAGGTGAGTCGCGCACTGCAGCACACTGCTTTCAGCGTCGTTCACTACATCACGTGATTTCACTTAACCTCCCATTGCGAGACGCTCAATGCGGCCGCTCTAAAGGCGCCGCGAAGCAAACAGAAAAAAGAAAGGTGGGTCTCGTCACGTAAGCAAAACAGCGTACATTACCTACGGTACGTAAGGCAAGGCAGGGAAAGAACTCCGCTTGCAGACCGTCGCCGTGGCAAAGGTAAGGCCTGCGTTAATAAGAATATCTGGGGTTTAACGTCACGAAACCACGATATGATTATGAGAGACGCCGTAGTGGAGGGCTCCGAAAATTTCGGCCATCCGGTGTTCTTTAACATGCACTGACATCGCACAGTGTCCGGGACTCTAGCCTTTCGCCTCCATCGAAATGCGACTGCCACGGCCGGGATCGAGCCCGCGATTTTCGGGTCAGCAGCCTAGCACGATAGTCCTATCAGTGCGACGTTAAAAAGCAGCGGTGACAGAACAGAGCCTTGCGGTGTGCCGCGGTTGCCAGGAGAGACGATGCAGGAACTTGCCGTGCCGACGCCCAGTTTTATTTTTCGGTCAGTGAGAAAGTCTCATACGTATGCATACGTACGATGTCAGACGCCAAGGGTCTGTAGAGGCTCTCCAGACCGCCATCGATCGTGTCGGTAGATACCTCGATACAGTTGGCCTTAGCTGTTCGGAGACTAAGTCAGAGTACATCATCATCCCGTCCCCAGGACGACGTGCACCAAAGGTACTTCCTGAGATGAACCTCCAGGTCCAAGGTAACCCCATCCCTCGAACGAATCACATCAGGATTCTAGGCCTGCACTTACAGGCAAACGGCAGCAATACTATTTCGCTCCAACGCATCGATCAGTCGGTGGTATTGATCTGACGCCTTCTCAAGCGAGTCTCCAACAAGCACCGAGGTATGCGAGAGTCCAACCCCCTGCGCCTCGTCCAAGCCTTCATCTGCTCCCGCATCACCTACTCTGCACCTTACCTACGTCTCACCCGCACCGAAAGCGAACGGCTAGAGACGACACTTCGTAAAGCATACAAAACGGCCCTGAGTCTTCCCATGTCCACAGCCACTCACAAGCTTATGGCTCTCGGCATCACCAACACAGTGAGCGAGCTGATTGAAGCTACCCTCACCGCCCAATATGAGCGGCTGTCACTCACACACGCTGGCCGAGCGATACTGCAGCAAATTGGGATCTCACCAACGAAGGCGGGCCCCAACTATGCAGACCTCACACCAGAATATCGTCGAAGTCTCTACATCCCTCCCATTCCCAAGCGGATGCATCCGGAACACCATGCTGAGAGGCGGGCCGACCGGGCACGTCAGTTCGAGAAGCGCTTCAGCGGACGTCCGGACGTCACGTATACGGACGCCACTTACCACCCCTCGAAGCCAGCGATGGTGGCGGTAGCCCTCGCCCCCACCGTAGCTGGCACACAGCATGCAGCATTCGCAAAAAAGAAACGGTCACCGCAGCAGAAGAGGTTGCCATCGCGCTTGCGCTAGCTGACCCTACTACCAAAGTTGTCATCAGTGACTCTCAACAAGCCATCCGCAACTACGATGCCGGCCGCATCTGTCGCCAGGCATTACACATTATAATATCTGTTCCCCCCTCTTCTACATCTCGTTTACTCCTTTGGGCTCCAGCCCACGAGACGTTGAGCGGAAACGCCCAGGTGCACACACTCGCCCGAGATCTTAGCTGCCGAGCCGAGTGTAGGGTTCACCGCGCCGCTTCCCCTGATACAACTATGCCGCGCGACTCACTACTCACCACTTATACGGACATCCTCCAGTATTACCGGCTCGGAAGATGCGTATACCCCCCTGCACACCACGATCTAACAAGACGTGAGGCCGTCCAATGGCGCAAATTACAGACAGGCAGCTTCCCACAGCCCCTCTTATACAGCAGAATTTTTTCCGGAACGGATAGCGCCAAGGTGCAAACATTTCTCATATCCGGCGACACTCATACATATGGTGTGGACGTACACGCACTGCAACACAGACAACACAAACACGCCAGAGTCGTGGGAGTCCCTCTTGCGTGCCTCCGAGCCAGAAGACCAACGCCGGCTCATCCAGCGCGCGGTGGAGCTGCGGTATCCCAAAGGATCCCCGCCGACCTCCTCTGAAATAGCGCAACCAGTCTCGTACTGGTCCCCTCTCTATTTCTTTTTTTTGTGGTTCTGGGAGCAATAAAGATACCACCACCACCACCTAGCACGATAATTACTGCTCCACCCCGGCGGACAAGGCCTGCGTTGATAGCAATGTTTACCTTCTCGCAGCACGGTAACAGGGCAGTTCAGTGCCTTGCAACTCTTGCAGTAGTGAACAGTGAACTAATACTTTAAAATTTCTTATTTTATTTTATTTTTCCTCTCTCTCTTACTGTCCTTTCATCCCCAATCCCCTTCCCCACGCAGAGTACCAAGTCAGCGATTTATATATGCCGGCCATATTCTCTGCCTTTCAATAAAGACTTCGTTCTCTCTCTCTCTTGACCGAAAAAAAAAAATATATATATATATATATATATATATATATATATATATATATATATATATATATATATATTCATGATAGTGGCAAGCACTATCAAATCATGAATGGTAGTCTACCACTATCTCTCAAGAGGAAGGTATATAACAGCTGCATCTTACCGGTACTTACCTACGGAGCAGAAACCTGGAGACTTACAAAGAGGGTTCAACTTAAATTGAGGACGACGCAGCGAGCGATGGAAAGGAAAATGATAGGTGTAACCTTAAGAGACAGGAAGAGAGCAGAGTGGGTCAGGGAACAAACGGGGGTTAAGGATATCATAGTTGAAATTAAGAAGAAGAAATGGATATGGGCCGGCCACGTAGCACGTCGGCAGGATAACCGGTGGTCATTAAGGGTAACTGACTGGATTCCAAGAGATGGCAAACGCGTGAGGGGGAGACAAAAAATTAGGTGGGTAGATGAGATTAAGAAGTTTGCAGGTATAACGTGGCAGCAGAAAGCACAGGACCGAGTTGATTGGCGGAGCATGGGAGAGGCCTTTGCCCTGCAGTGGGCGTAGACAGGCTGATGATGATGATGATGATGATGATATATTCATGAAACGTTGCTCAGCTTGCCCCCCTAACAACCTTCAGTGTAATCACTGAGAAACATCGCCTGGTGAGGTGCTATACGTTACCTTACGGTAAACAAACACATGACACAGAGAATAAAAACAAAACGGCTTTTCGAGAACCTTCCAGATCCTTAAGAGACAGTCGGATTGGGCGTGTTGGCACAACATGATAAAGAGCGCTTAACAGCGCAAACGAAAGGAGGGAATAACAGCGCTCTGTCTCCTCTCTTCTATCCCCTCCTGTCGTTTGTGCTGTTAAGCACTCTTTATCTTCCAGATCCCTTGCTCACATAAACAAAACGTTTGATCTCGTAATCGAAATATTAAATGGGTCCTGACGAGATACCTTTTTATGAACTTTACCGTGTAAAAATTGGAACAGCCTATCTTGTCCCAAATAAAACTGGCCGCAAGAGCCTGGTTTCAAGCCGCGACCTCCTACAATTCTGCAAAGCAGCTTAGGCAGTCAAACAAGAAGGCGGTTTCCACGAGACGTTATATCAATCTAACCTGTTACATTACTCTTTCACCAACACTTAGCTGGAGGGAAACCGTGGCCTGGGTAGCATGTCATGCGGATAATGAAGTCCCTGAGATAATGAAGTTATGTTATTCAGAAACAAAAACGCGCTGTTGAAACTAAAGCGACTTTATTAAAACTGTTCTTTTTAAGAATATCGTTGACCAATATTCTGCTTGCAAATCTATTCTTCATTTACTTCTGCTGCTAACTGACCTTTAAAGAAAATGTCTGTGGCAGCGAATATAACACGGCCAGGCGTTTTCACGTAATAGAGCAAAATATTGATTTCTTAAATCGAGACCAACAGAAATTTATTTATTTATTTATTTTACCCTCAGGGTACACAGTACATTTCAGAGGGGAACGGCAATGCACAACAATAAAAAAACAAGGAACACAAAGCAAATGGCATAAAATATAGTCACTAATTGGGGTACAAAGATGATTACTCCTAACAACTTACATCATAAAAAGCAAATGATGAACAGTAATTTTATTTTTATTACATGGTGAAGGCAAAAAGCAATATAAACCAACTGATGAACAAAATATAAAGGGGGTAATTAGGTAATCACTGTTTTAAGGACATTCTTAAATTGAGTGGAGTCATTGATTCTTGTTATTGAAGCAGGCAGGGAATTCCATTCATTACAAGTTCTTGGGAGATATGACTGGGCATACGTTACTGTGTTGCAATGGGGTACTGTGACTTTTTGTTGGTGACTACGACGAAGAGAAATGAAGGGAGCAGGTTGGATTAATCGGGAGCGAAGTTTCGGATTGTGATAAAATATTTTATGAAACAAGCAAATGCGAGTGAGCTTTCGGCGGGTAACTGGTGGGATGAGGTTTAGAGATGCCTTCATTTGGGTGACACTGGCTGAACGATGGTAGTTAGCCAAAATGAAACGAGCTCCACGATTTTGAATGGATTCCAACATGTGTGATAATGTTACCTGAGTGGATGAAGCGTATTCCATTTGAGGACGGACGTATGTGGTATATAGTAGTAACTTTAGTGGCGATGGAGCAAGAAAGAAGGCAGGAGTCCCAAACAGATGAAGCGTATTCCATTTGAGGACGGACGTATGTGGTATATAGTAGTAACTTTAGTGGCGATGGAGCAAGAAAGAAGTTTCTTCGAAGGTAACCCAGTGTTTTATTGGCTTTGGACGTTATATGTTCTCTATGTAATTTCCAGGACAAAGTGTTAGTTATGTGGATGCCGAGGTACCGGTAAGATGTTACAGTTTCAAGGGGGGTGACTGTGAAGAAAGTAAGTTGGACAAGTTGTATTCGACCGAGAAATCCTCATAGACTTGCACTTTTTAATGTTTAGTTCCATTTTCCAAATATGACACCAGTGAAGAATGTTATTGAGATCAGCCTGCAGAGAATGGATATCATTGTCATTAGATATTTTACGGTAAATCACACAGTCGTCAGCGAACAAACAAATTCTGGAAGTAACAGTAGTAGGTAAGTCATTTATATTGTCACGTGGTCGTGACGTCGACGAAGACAGCAGTCGGCGTTGTCAAGATGAAACTGTTTATTTGGCCGAACTTGTGGCCGGGAAACGGAAAGTTAATTTACAGCAATACACACGGTATGCACTGATAGCGGCGTACAGATCGTCGACCGTCGATCAACTGCCCAGCGCTGAAGCGTGTCGGCATTTAAACGTGTGCCGTCGAATATTCCAGCGTTATCGCTGGCTGTCGTGCAAATTCTAGAATAAGCTCGAGTGTGCGCGTCTTGCGCGCAATCTTAACAAAACGATCTGCAATGATCGTGAAGGTTCTCGAACAATGAGGCGCGGTTCGCGCTGAGCGTTGCTGGCAGTCTTTGTGCCCGAAAACCGAATACAGCAAAAGTAATAAAGAAACGCACGTGGCAATGCCCCCCTCTGAAAAAGCATCGTCCCGATGCTTAAAACACAACAGGCCGATGCATGCAACAATAAATAACAAGAATAAAGCAACAAAGTACAATAAACAATAGCACAAGAAAGCACAATAATAAAGCAAAATGACAGTCCTCAGATTTGCTAACGCGCGTAATATGGTTTGAGGCGCACGACATGGACGACTTCAGGTCGTGCACGGCGCCGCTGAGAGTTCGTAATGCCGTCAGGGACAACCTCGTAGTCGAGTGCGCCGAGGCGTCGAAGTACCCTGTACGGTCCGAAGTACCATCGAAGAAGCTTCTCACTGAGTCCCCGTCGGCGTATTGGCGTCCATACCCATACACGGTCACCGGGTTGGTATTCCATGTGGCGTCGTCGAAGGTTGTAGCGGCGGCTGTCAGTCGTCTGCCGGTTCTTGATCCGTAGGCGGGCGAGCTGTCGTGCTTCTTCGTCGCGCTGTAAGTAAGCGGCGGCGTCGAGATTTTCTTCGTCGATGACGTTTGGTAGCATGGCGTCGAGCGTCGTCGCCGGGCTCCTTCCGTAGACCAACTTGAACGGCGTCATCTGCGTTGTTTCTTGGACGGCCGTATTGTAGGCGAAGGTCACGTACGGAAGGACGGCGTCCCACGTCTTGTGCTCAGCGTCGACGTACATGGCCAGCATATCGGCGATGGTCTTATTTAGACGTTCGGTGAGGCCATTGGTCTGTGGGTGGTAGGCGGTGGTGCGGCGGTGGCTCGTCTCGCTGTATTTGAAGATCGCCTGAGTTAAGTCCGCAGTAAAGGCGGTACCTCTGTCTGTGATGAGGACCTCTGGGGCGCCATGACGCAAGACGATGTTTGAGACACAACAGACAGATGTTCTCCACGAAGACAGATGTCGAGACAGATGTTCTCCACGAAGAACTTGGCTACCTCGGCGGCACTGCCTTTGGGCAAGGCCTTTGTCTCGGCGTAGCGGGTGAGGTAGTCAGTTGCTACGACGATCAACTTGTTGCCGGAAGTCGACGTCGGGAACGGCCCCAGTAGGTCCATCCCGATTTGCTGGAACGGCCGGTGAGGTGGTTCGATTGGCTGCAGAAGTCCCGCTGGCCTGGTCGGCGGTGTCTTCCGTCTTCCGCTGGCAATCTCGGCAAGTCTTAATGTAGTGGGCGACGTCGGCAGCAAGGCGTGGCCAGTAGTATTTTTCCTGTATTCTGGCGAGCGTGCGGGAAACACCGGGGTGTCCAGCCGTCGGGTCGTCGTGTAGGGCCTGGAGGACTTCTGGTCGCAATGATGAGGGCACGACGAGAAGGTAGTCGGTTCGAAGGGGCGAGAAGTTCTTCTTGAGGAGAACACCGTTCCGTAAGAAAAACGACGGCAGTCCTCGCTTGAATACCTTCGGAACAACGGCGGTCTTGCACTCGAGGTACTCAATAAGGCCCCCCAGTTCCGCGTCGGCCCGTTGCCTTTCGGCGAAGTCGTCGGCACTTATAGTTCCGAGGAAGCAGTCATCGTCGTCGTCTTGCGGCGGCGCGTCGACGGGGGCACGAGACAGGCAGTCGGCGTCAGAGTGTTTTCGTCCGGACTTGTACACGACGGTAATATCGAATTCTTGAAGCCTCAGACTCCATCGTGCGAGACGACCTGAAGGGTCCTTCAAGTCAGCTAGCCAACATAAGGCGTGATGGTCACTGACAACTTTGAAGGGCCTGCCATAGAGGTAGGGGCGAAACTTTGACGTAGCCCAGAGGATGGCAAGGCATTCCTTTTCTGTTGTGGAATAGTTTGCTTCTGCCTTTGATAGTGACCGGCTAGCATAACTGATAACCCTTTCAAGCCCGTCAGTCTTTTGCACAAGGACGGCACCGAGTCCTACGCTGCTTGCGTCTGTGTGTATTTCCGTATCGGCGCAATCGTCGAAATGCGCAAGTATGGGTGGCGTCTGCAGGCGTCGTTTAAGTTCTTGAAAGGCTTGCACTTGGGCCGTTTCCCACCTGAATTCCACGTTATTCTTCATGAGAAGCGTCAGTGGTTCGGCGATACGTGAAAAGTTTTTGACGAAGCGTATGTAATAGGCGCATAAGCCGAGAAATCGGCACACGGCCTTCTTGTCGGTGGGTGGCGCGAAGTCGGCGATGGCAGCTGTTTTCCGCGGGTCTGGGCGTACTCCAGACTTGCTGATCACATGACCCAGAAACAAGAGCTCGTCGTACGCGAATCGGCACTTTTCTGGCTTCAGGGTCAGTCCAGAGGCCTTGATTGCTTGAAATACTGCCTCAAGCCGCCGGAGATGCTCGTCGAAGGTCGAGGAAAACACGACGACGTCGTCCAAATACACAAGGCACGTCTGCCACTTCAATCCGGCCAGTACGGTGTCCATGACACGCTGGAACGTCGCAGGTGCCGAGCAAAGACCGAAAGGCATGACCTTGAACTCAAAGAGGCCGTCGGGTGTTATAAAGGCAGTCTTTTCTCGGTCTCTCTCATCGACTTCGATTTGCCAGTAGCCGGTCTTGAGGTCCATCGACGAAAAGTACGTCGCGTTGTGAAGTCGATCCAGGGTGTCGTCTATTCGTGGGAGGGGGTACACGTCCTTCTTCGTGATTTTGTTCAGGCGCCGATAATCAACGCAGAAGCGCAGTGTCCCGTCCTTTTTCTTGACAACGCCGACGAAGACAGCAGTCGGCGTTGTCAAGATGAAACTGTTTATTTGGCCGAACTTGTGGCCGGGAAACGGAAAGTTAATTTACAGCAATACACACGGTATGCACTGATAGCGGCGTACAGATCGTCGACCGTCGATCAACTGCCCAGCGCTGCAGCGTGTCGGCATTTAAACGTGTGCCGTCGAATATTCCAGCGTTATCGCTGGCTGTCGTGCAAATTCTAGAATAAGCTCGAGTGTGCGCGTCTTGCGCGCAATCTTAACAAAACGATCTGCAATGATCGTGAAGGTTCTCGAACAATGAGGCGCGGTTCGCGCTGAGCGTTGCTGGCAGTCTTTGTGCCCGAAAACCGAATACAGCAAAAGTCATAAAGAAACGCACGTGGCAATATAGATTAGGAATAGAAGGGGGCCAAGTATACTGATCCTTGCGGAACCCCAGAATCAACCGGTGCAGTGGAAGAATTAACATCATTAGTGCTGACAAATTGAACACGAGAAGAAAGAAATGCACGAATCCAGTTAAGAACTGCAGGGTCAATTTTTAGAACACTTAGTTTATATAAGAGCAGTGAATGGTTAACTTTGTCAAATGCTTTAGCAAAGTCAAGGAAGATAGTCAGTTAAAGAAGCAGTGTCCAAATAGAAATGCAAATCGTTAGTAAAAGAAATTAGTTGAGTATCACACAAAAATATCTTTCGAAGGTTATGCTGATTTGAAGAGAAGAAGCTATTATCCTCAAGAAAATTAACAAGATGAGAAAATATATGTTCCATTATTTTGCATGGTACACATGTGAGAGATATAGGACGATAGTTAGATGGACTATGTTTATCACCGCCTTTATGCATTGGAATAATCGCAGCAGTTCTCCAGTCTTCAGGTAGTACACCATCATGGTACCATTGTGAAAATATGCATTTCAGGATGATAGAACTGTATTCTTTGGTATTCTTTAAAAATTTACTATTATTTCCATCACTACCGTGAGAAGACGTTAGGGACGTCAAGCCTGTGTCTGCACATTCTGAGACCCGCGATCGTCATCACAGCCTCCCAAGCTTGTATTTTCTGGAAGTTAGCTCTTTGACATTACAAAAACAGCAGCGTTAAATGGCGTTCTTGCTTTCTTTTAAGAAACCCGTGGGGGCCAACAAAAATATAATCGGACGAAATATATTGAACAGGCAGGGGAGCAGAAAAAGGGCAGTACGCTCTTTCGAGAGTTCGTCGTTATCAAGCCAAGTGACTTGTATGCACCCTTTCATTGCAACGGGAATGCTGATTCAGGGTCGAGCAGCCCAACCGGCCGCTCGTTGCATGCGTAGCGATTGTCACTCGTCGATTGAGGTTTCTGCTCGCTGATTGTAGCGCATATGGTCTTGATGCTTTCTTTTTTTAAAGACGATAGTCTTTCTTGGGGAACTTAAACGCAGAAATTTTGGTCTGTCTTTCTGTCTGTCTTTCTGTTTGTCGGCACGTCCCTCGATTCAGCCACTCGGCCAAAGTTGAACCACTTGCCCAAGGGCCAGCCGTCTTGAACTGGTACGGCTGTTCATACTGTGAACGTTGTCGATCAAAAAGTAAATATCATGCATATCTGACGTGCAACATCACTAGGTAAGTATTAGGTAGCGTGTTCCTTTAATAGAAAATGCATACATACGTAATTTTAAGGACCCTAGTTTCTTAAGCTGCGCTGAAAATGCATAAGAATGGAAGCTTCAGCGAGTTGGTATGCGTTCATCTTTGTTGAAACAGCGCTCACTAGACGACGACGAAGTAAAAGAAGGCACAGGACAGGCGCTGCCTGTCCTGTGCCTTCTTTTACTTCGTCGTCGTCTAGTGAGCGCTGTTTCAACAAAGCTGAAAATGCGACTGCGCTGAAATTTGCCTTCCTCCGTGCCCTTCGCACGAGCTCATGGGTGTGTTTCGGTTTCGGTTCTGTATTGCACTGTACGAATGCCATGGGTTGGTGTTGAAAAACTTTAGTTTTGAGAAGGCCAAGAAGGTGAAAAAAAATATTTAAAAAATGAAAAAGCAGCGTTGTGGGCGGCCTTCAGGCTGCCGGTTGTGGGCGCCGCTCTGGCGTTCCTGTTTTACCCAGGCGACGTGTAAATAAAAGAGTGTGTGGAGAGTACTCGTTGAGTGCGGACGTTTCTCTGCTTCAGCACTTCGCGCCAAACCGCGTTTTCGGGCTTGCTGGCGTCCCCGCCGGTCGCGTTGGTCACCGCCGGTCTTCGCCTGCTGCTGCGCCGGGACTACCAGCACGCAACACAGCACTCATGTTTCCCGACGTATTGCCAGATGGCGTCCATATCTCACACAGCGCCTCTTCTATCGTCTTTACACGACATTTGCAGCGAAGCACGCAGATACGCGGCCAATTTTTTTATGTATTGTGGTTTTCTCGATTCGCGCGTCTACGCCAAGCGCCATCGGGCGAATCTTGAACGTTGAACGTCCGTACGCCACGTGGTGTGAAAACGGGGAACTAAAAGCGATGTCCCGAATTCCTGGGTATACTGCAGCCCCACAAGCTTACAAGGTGGCAGGGACGTAAGAAGACCTTTGCTAAGCCGGTGGCTTCGTTGTAGGGGCGTTCGACTACCATTCTGTCATGTACGCCCGATGGTGGCGTAGATGGTCTTATCATTCTGTTACGGCAGAAGGACCGGGTTAGTCCTGGTAGCACATGCCCCCTTTATTGGGGCGCCTTGGGGCAGGGGCAATCGTGCCCTTCGGGGGATGTTTCCCAGCACCGTGGCAGGGCGCCCTTCTTGTTTGACTTTGCCACGGTGCGAAGTGACCCCCGTATAGTCGCACATGCTCTGCACCGAGGTTTACTTACAGCACCAGCTACACTTGGTGCCACCGCCGGTAGGCGGTGGTAGGCGGTAGAAAGCCACCGGTAGTAGGTGGTAGTAAGCCAGGTGGTAGGTGGTAGAAAGGAATGGATGGATGGATGCTATGAGCGTCCCCTTTATAACGGGGCGGTGACATGTCTGCCACCAGGCTCGAAGAAAAAAAAAATTTCTTGTTTCAAGTTGGCTTAATACCTTATCTACACTGATTAAATCTATGTTATTATACAAAAAAATATAAATTCACGGTCCATCTCTCTGCCTCTTAAGGCAGAATGACCTTATTTTTCCCCGTTATTTATTTTTGTACGTTATATCTACTTTTCTGCCACCAATACTCTAACCGTCTCTTACTTATTTCTATCGCGGACGTGTTCAGCTTCCCATTGTTGTCCCTAAAACCCAAGGCTTCATGTAGACTCGTGTCCACACGTATACCTGGGTGAATATCGCCACATCCAATCAGTACATGTTCCATCGTTTCCTTAGTTCCCCCGCAACATGTGCATTGTTCTTCTTCGTTACTGAATCTCGCTTTATCACAACGCGTTCTAAGGCCGCCCGACCTTGCTTCAAACAGCAAAGCGCTTCCCCTTGAATTATCATAAAACCTTTCCCTCCTTATTTCGTTTTTTCCCTTTCGGTAGTTACTCAGAGCCGGCTTCTTTTCCATCGCTGCCATCTAATAAGTCCTCTCCGCCTCTCTGACCTTCCGCTTAATGCTCCTTGTTGCCATATCGCCCGCACTGCTAGCCGTATATTTACTGGTGAGCCTCCTAGTTCTTTTTCTCCACTGCGTGTCAACGCTTTTTCTACACAAATACCTGAAAACCTTCTCTGCCCATCTACTTTTCTTCATTTTCCTCAGCCTCTCTTCGAATCTCATTTTGCTCTGAGCTTCCCTCACTTCAAAGCCTGTCCATCCCATATCACCCTTTACAGCCTCATTTGTCGTCTTCCCGTGAGCGCCCAACGCGAGGCGGCCCCCCGTCCTTTGATTTACATCCATTCCTGATTGTACCTCTGACTTCATACACACCACTGAGTTCCCAAATGTAAGCCCCGGGACCATCACACCCTTCCACAGCCCTCGAAGCACCTCGTACCTATTGTATCCCCATAAAGCTCTGTGCTTCATAATTGCAGCATTCCTCTTTCCCTTTGCTACCGATGCTTTCTCTTGTACCTCCATATATCTATTCCCCTCATTTACCCATACTCCGAGGTACTTGTACTCGTTACCCTCGGTATTTTTGGCCCTGTATTAGGACCGCATGGTCTTCGTGATCATTTAATACCATCAATCCACATTTTGTTGCACTAAATCCTAGTCCTAGAGCCTCACATTCCCTTCCACATATATCTGCCAGTCGCTGTATATCATCTTGACTGTCCACAAATAAGACAATATCATCAGCATAAAATAGACCTGGAAGCTTCTGCTCAACCATCGTGCCGACCTGTTTGTGTGACAAATTAAATCCAATGTTGCTACCTTCTAGCGCTTTTTCCATCCTCACCATGTACAGCATGAATAACAGCGGGGACAAAGGACATCCCTGTCTCAGCCCCTTGCTAATTTCAACGCTGTACTTGCAACTTATTCCTTCCCATTCTATACAAACTGTATTTTCTCGGTATATTTCCCTCAAAAGCTGTATACAGTCGTCCCCTATGCCCACTTCTTTCAATATATCCCACAAAATTTCCTGATCAACGTTGTCATACGCCCCGGTGATATCTAAATAAGCTACGTATAAGGGCCTGTTTTCTATTTTCGATATTTCTGGGTAAGAACAAACAGATTATCGTCTAACCGCCTGTCGATTCGAAATCCATTCTGAAGTTCTCCCAAAATATCATTTTGTTCTACCCACGCTTCTATTTTTAATTTTACTGCCTGCATCGGCAACCTGTATAGCACCGATGTAATGGTTAGCGGTCTATACGAGCGAATGTTATCCTTTTCTCCCCTGCCTTTATAGATTAAGTTCATTCTACTTTTTCACCAACTGTCTGGTATTTCCCTCTCCTGTAAGCACTTTTCTACGGCTTTCAGCAGTCAGGCCCGTAACTAGGGGGGGGGGTTGAGGGGGTTCTGACCCCCCCCGAAATTTTTTTGATGCTTTAACTTTTCGGGTGATACTAAAATATTTACACGCCTTCACAGCGACCACCAGCTGCCAAAGTTACACTGCAACTTTCCTGGCATTGCTTCCCTCTTCTTCCTTTCTTCAAACCTACCCTTTTACCAGAACACCTCAGCGCTCCCTCCCCCGCACCTGCCCTATTTGTACAGCTTTGCACTTCGCCCTCGCGTTCCTTCGTCTTTCACCCCGTAGCAGCTCCTTTATTGATTCCAGATGCTTTCCTTGTGCATTGCCGCTGGAGAAGTTATCCGTCTGTGCGGACCGCACGTGTCGGCTTTGGGTTCCTACGAAAAGCGCGTCTCCTTCTGTGAAGGTAAACAGTTCGACAGCAACGGCAACACCAACACGACGTGCGCAAATTTGCCAGGGAACGAAGAAACCAACACCTCAGGCCTGCGCCTCACGTGACATGACGTCAGCTACGTCATCACTCGCCGTCCGACCGGTCCTGCGGGGGCGCGCCGCTTCTGGCACTCCTCTCGCAGTGAAGCAGTTGTATCGCGATATCATACGCGGTTACGCGAATAGTTATTCTCAGCAATATTGTTTTTTCTCGCGTCTGAATGTCTTCAAAGACAACTAGGGAGGGTGTTGGAACTGATAAGAAACTTGTCAAAATATTGACGTGGAAACTTCCTGTAGTAAGAGTTAGTTTATTCAACATTTACACACGAAACAAGGACACGAAGCAATAATCAAAAACACAATAAATGAACATACTAATAAAAATTACAAATATGATACATGAGCACTTTATTTTGGAGCAACAGTTTTCAGTTTCCGTGCTTTTGCGACAGCTTTCGCATCAGCTTTAGCAACAGCAGCTGCGTCATTCCTCTCTTTGCAATAATTATTTAGCATAACATTTGTTGCACATTTTATCAACATATTTATTACCAAATCTGGTTCGTGCCCATTCGCACAGGTCACCAGTTCCTCAAATGCTGGCAGGCTCTCCTTCACAAGCTGTTCAACAATAGCTCTGTGATTTCGTGTCTGCAGAAAGCCCGCGGCATTTGTTTCATTCTGGAGCAACTTTGTAACAACAACTTCAGTGTGCATCACTACTGTCACAACACAAGCGTTCGGAAATTTCAAGCCACCTCGATTGAGATTTGCTACTAAAGAATTAGCGTCACCATCGCACTCAGCATCGCAGCTTTCAGCAACAAGGTTCTCTTGACAGTAGTTGCACTTCAACGTTTTCACCACAGAGTTAGTACAAAAGCCTCCAACATAAGCAAAAACAGCGACGCGTGTGCTTAAGCTGTCAAGGTCTTCAGGTTTGACAGTAACTCTGAAGTCCTGTTGATTTGTGGCTGTTGCTGATGGAGGAGCCTCGTCAATGAATCGTCACTGCTCATTATAGGAAGAGTATTTTGTAGGCGAATCCTGCCTTCACTCTCGTACAGCTGCCTAATGCTGATGTGGTAATGACCACCAGCCATTTGCCTGTACTGGCCAATCGGTTTTCGAGGCCGTCTGTCTGCAGTTTGCCGAGCAGGACATATTTATAACGAAGCTCGACAAGGCAGTACTTGGTGAATTCAAGTATTGCATAGGCGGAATGCCTTAGAGCAGATTGAGTTTCTCGTCGTGAGAATGCCGTTGTCGTGTTTGTAGGATTCCCACACATCCAACCAAGTGACAAATGCATCGAGAAATTCCGCTTAGGGTCACCATTCAGGGCACGAAACTGGCTTCTTCATAAACATCTCTGTGGTGATAGCCTTTGTGAGGTGTTTTAACGTTGACAATCTTCCACCACGGAGAACTATCCTGATAAAATTTGCTGTTTCTTTGGCATGCCATAAAGCATGAAAGTTGCAGTGGGCATCCAGTGCCTCAGCCACAAAAGCATTGAATATTTGTAGAACTAGTTTAACATTCTGCCTTTCGAAGTTGCTAGGATTTAGCGCCTTTGAAGAAGGCGATAGCTGTATTTCAAAAGCTGAGAAGCCTCTAGCTTGTGCAGCTCCCGAAGATCTTTGAATGATGCCCACTGTATGCAGTCGGGATGGACACTGTTGTTTGAGAGATCGAACATTGGAAAATATAGGTTTGTCCCAAGATTCTTTTGATTTATCCAGTTGTTTCGGATGCATTTCAACAAGTGCACAGAATCCACAACATAAAACATAGGTCGTGTTGCGTCTTTTGGATTTGGGTAGACGATGCTCAGCTTTGGCGGATCTGAAAACATACTGAGTGCCTTGCGATTTATTGCGTTGTTGTCTGAAACTACTGCAAGAACTTTAAAACCTATTTGCTCAAGGCCAATGATTACATTTTTCAGGACAGCATGAAGACAGTGAGCATTCATTGTTCGTGCAGGCAGAATGTGCACGACCTCGCGAAAAGAACTCAGCATGCTTTGCAGCATAAACACATGAGCAGACGTAGCGGCCTCTTCACTGTTTGCTGCTGCCCCTGAAATTTTTCCACCTTTAAAATCAAAGAAAGGCTGGATGTGAATTTCGTCGAGCATGAGAACCACGGCACTTTCATACGGCTGCAATTGTTTAAATCTGTGTTTTATGTACCTGAGAAAATTTTGACTCGCTGACTCGGTGTCAGGTGACAAGTGAAACGAGGAGCAGACATTTCGGCAAGTACTGGGATGCGGCATGGCAAAAAAACCTGATCCCCTCAGAAATTTGTAGGCGTGTGGAGATATGGTATGCAGTATGCAAGCAACCACCATACTTTCGGAGGAATACTGCAACCGCTGTTTTCCAAGCAACGCCACTTGTTCTCGCAAGAACCGAATGATCCGTTTCTTACTGTCAATGGCATCTCGTTCAAGTTGCTCAAGAAGGCTAACGACTACGTCACAAAGACCTTCTGAGGAGCATTTTTCATCGAGGATGCTTTGAAGCTTACTTAAGATGGCAGACAGGACATTCACATTCCCAATGCTTTCTGGCACGACATAATCACCTATACGGCTTAATTTGGTACCATGAAAACATACACTGATACTCAGGTCGCTGAAAACAGTAACAGACGACCGCAACATCGGCATGCTCTCATCGACAATATTTAAAAACAGGGAACAGTTTGGGCGGTGAATTACAATCCACTCATTTGGCACAGGTGCGCTTTTCAAACATTCCATAAGCTCAAGAAGCGAAGAAAAACAACATTTCGCTTCTTCATCGCGATAAGTAGCCTCCGATTCTGCGATGGCACGAGCGAGGTCAGCCGCTTCTCGGCGCATTTTTTTCGTTTCCGGGCATTCTCTCGGAGAGGGGTCATCCTTCGACAAGTACGAAGGACATCCTGGGAACAGTGTGGGCACTGATCCTGAACGCAGGCGCGGTACTTTCAGTGAAACCTCTAGCACTCTTCCTGTCATAGGATCCGTGTAGGACGACTTGTTCTCGAGGCATGACTCGGTGAAATGCAATGCGCATACCTGCATACCAACAGCAGTCGCAGAGTGTCAGCGAACCTCGCAATGCGTCTAAACATTGCACAAGCGCATCGCGAACTGTTACAATGAGTATGATTTCACCATCAGTGTGATGCAATGGTGACATCCAGTTTGCTCTTACCTTGTTGTTTTCCGTCGGGAAGAAATCCTTTCTTGGAATAGCACTGAGCCACTTCTTCCTTTGTACTTCATCCTTGGGGAATGAAAATACTTGAACTTTCTTCCCGGTCTTGTAATTACTTGAACATGCCGGCACACAACACTTGTTGGGCATGTCAGAAGCTTCGTGCAATAAAATTCCGGCTGCAAAATTCACTGCAAACACAACGCAAAGAAAATGGCTCGGCAGACTCGCGAAAAACACACATGCAGCCCGGCCGTCACCACTGAAGCGAGAGGGAATTCGGGAATGCATGACGGGACCGGTCAGAAGGTGTTGGACCGGTAGGACGGCCGGTGGTGACGTCACGGCGGAGGGCGCAGGCCTGAGGTGTTGACGAAACCCCTAAGCGGCGCATTCCGAGGACGCAGGCTGCAGGGTAAACTTTTCTCAAACTGTAGTCCTCGCCACCGAAACGAATCATCGAAGATGACATCTACTGAAAGACTGGCATATCCGAGCAACTTCGAACAACCTTAACCACACGCAAGGAAATCTACCTCTTCTGTACACAGAAGGTATATGCGCCTCCCTACAAAGCGCACAAAGCGAGGATACAGCCGGCACACAATCCGGCACCAGCGGTCAACTTTCACAGGAGAGAAAAAACGCCGCCAAGCTGGGCTGCGCGCGGGAGTACAGAGGCTGACGTCACAGCCTACAAAGTGCATTTTTGGGGGGTCACGGCTATTTAATTAGCGCAGCCCAGAGAGAATTATGCAGGCGCCCAGGGAGCCGTCTGTGAAAAGGTGACTTTTTCACAGGAACGGAGCAACACCTCCTTTCTGGACTGTACCACGGGAGTGCAAATGTCTCGGCAGTGCATTCTTGGGGGTTCACGTATATTAAGGGGAGTATGCAGTGCCCATGGAGTCTTCTGTGAAAAGGTCTTTAAGTAGCGTTAATCCAGTTTGCTGCAGCTGGAGTACAATAATGGGCCTGCATGCACACCAGCTGTAGCGGCGTTCAGAAAACACATGCGCCACGCGGGAGCCGGCGCGTTCATCACACTTCTACATTCCAGCCACTGTAAAGTGGATAAGAGAGGAAGAAAACATCACCCGCCGTTCACGCCAGGCAGTCGAAGCAGTCGCAAACGTCTTTTTGGAGCCACTGGCCACTTCTGTGTGCGTGCACAGGATTGCGGCAGCAAAATGAAAAGACACTCTGCAACAACGAAGCAAAGGAGTCTTGCGTCTTACTTCAAGAAAGTTCGAACCGATGAAGCAGACGGAGAAGAACCGCCTCCTTCGAAGGATAAAAATTCGCCCTCCTCAGCACTAGTGGAAAGCCAAGCGCGTCCGAACTTCTGTAGCGACTCAGGAGAATGCACCGGTTTATATGAATCACCTGAGAACGAACACAAGCAGGACACCCATGCGCCGCCGGGAAATGATGGTGGCCGCAGTGCAACTCCAAGTGACCTTTGTTCTACAGTCAACGCTGGGCAAAGTGACGCCTTTACCACTGGGCAATGCCCAAGGAAGGTGAGTGGCATGGCACCTACACATTCTGGTTCGCCTCCCCTCACACGTCTCTGATCTCTTCACTGTCTCTGCTTACGTACGGAACGACCTAACCTGCTGCCATTCCCGTCACAGACTTCGCGCTGGCGACGCTAGAGTGGCAGCTTGTAACACATACATACCGTTTTTGTACCGCGGTTACATTGTGTTACTTCATCAGGAGCCGTTGGTCGCGGTGTCCCCGGCTTTGGTGGTGCTATTGTCCAAACTTATTTCTTGATTTAACCAGAATTTGAGGTTGACATACCAATTTCTTTATTTGGGTACAAATAATTGAAAAGTACCATCGAATTATTACAAGTAAGCGATGTACTAGTTTTATTCACGAAAATAAGCCAGTATAAATCTTAAAAAATGGCAGCCGTTCTACACGCAAACCCCCCCCGAAAAAAATTCCTGGGTACGGCCCTGTCAGCAGTGCTTCTTAGTTTTATGTCCGAGTTCGTTAATGAGGCTGACGGGAACCCCATCTAAGCCCGGAGTAGTGCGCTTAGGAATTTTTCCTTCGGCCTTCTTCCAATTGAAATTCTCTATTACTACATCTTCGTTGGTTGCACTCCTTTGCGTACTTTTACTCACCGGGGGAATCCCCTGGGCGACCTTTTTAAACGAATCGGCTGTTATCTTTCGGATGTAACCTCTTCATACCCTTCCAATTGATTTCCTCCTTCATCTGCCAAACGTTGTTGCATTGTGACAGACTTCCTACCCAGCGCTTTTAGGTGGCTCCAAAATATCCTAGGCGCGGCCCTTCTTTTTTTCCCGAATCTCTGTCATCCAGCGTTCACTTTGACCTTTAATTTTTGCCTCGACTAATTTCTGCACAATGGATTTTTGCTCTAAATATATATGAACAAATTCTTTAATATCGGTGCTTATGCATTTCACTATCTCCAGATTCTTTTATCTGCAGTTATTCCCCGTCCACAAGTAAGCTACACCTAGCCACGTTTTCTTTCCACCTACTGTGCCCGAAACCCATATGTGCTCTGAACACGTTTGTTTCACTCTATCCCATTTTGTTCTGCTATGAATTAGCATTCCAACACCCCCACCTCTCCTTTCTGATGTGATCCTGTTACATCCTTCCCAAATATAATTGTCAATATGTGGTGGCTCTTCCAAGCCTCTAAGGTGTGTTTCTGTAACCGCATAAACACCTATCTGTTCCTTGTTTAACTGTTCCTCAATCTCTAACCATTTTGCCTTTTTGGTGGTAGAAAGCCACCGCCTACCGGCGGTGGCTTTCTTAGCAAGCTTGTTTTCAGAATACCCAAGCCATTTCGGAGTGGAGGTGGCTCTCACACCCGTGCGCCGTCAGCTAAACACTGCCAGGCAGTGCAAGTGGAGAACCACGTGGGTGCTGCTCGGACTTCTCCCCACTGTGCTCTCCCGCTTAGCTGTGTGCGCCACGTGGCACGACACAACGGCACACTCGTGTCATCTGCAGCCGCTGCTATGCACCTCGCTCTCTCGAACAAGATTCGTATCACCTGCCATTGGTACATTGCGCCGGTTTCCTTCGTGTGTCATCCACTTCTTGCTTCGAGGTTGCACCATTCGGCTTATATAGCACTGTTACGGTACATTAGTCACCAAACTCGCGGGCGAGCGGGCGAGCGCGCAAGACGCGCTACGATCTCCGCGTTGGGTGGGAGGTGGTGGGACCAGGCCTAGCTGGCGGAGGATGCATTCGTGTCTCTCGTCGGTAAGAGTTGGTATCTGCTGCCGGGATGGTGCTGTGTCACGTATGCCTGGGCTTTCCTCAGCACGAGGACAGCTACCAAGACGCTGCGGGCTCGAGTTAAAGCGCAAAGTCACGGTAACGGAATCCCGAGATACGAGCCTTTTACACAGTGCTGCCAGTTTGCCGGGAACATGTAGACTGCGTTCAACGCAGTTTTGAGTGCCTATTAAGGTTTCTAAGCGAGGCAGGTTTAGATGCGTAGTACATGTCTCCGCGTCAGGCAGTGCGTTGTACTATGCACATGCTCATTGTACTATGCACAGTAACCTATCATCATACATACGTCTTTTTTTTTAATGCGTATGCATTTCTTGCGTCCCTGGCCTGCGTCCTGCGTCCCTGGCCGGCGTGCGCACAGATCTCTCCGCGCGCGCTCCTCCTCGCCCCTAGCAACAGCCGCGCCGCGCCTGGCAACCGGAGCAGGTGGTGAGCTGCGGAGGGTAAGGGGGAGGAGGAGCGCGCGGGCGTGTGATGGCGCTCGCATCGCGGAGCAGCGGAGGGTAAGGGAGAGGAGGAGTGTACCGGTGAGGGCGCTCGCATCGCGGAGCTCGCTCGGCGGAGAGAGAGCTCGGACGCTCCTCCTCTCCGCGCTCGGACCTATATACTATATCATGCAGGGAGCGCGCGCTTTGGTGTCTTGATAGCGATGGAAGTCGGTGAAGTCGAATCTCCCGCGGCAACGATACCACTAGGACGAAGTGTAACACAATGCAACTCGAGCATTACGCCTCTACGTGCACACTCTCGTCTCTCTTCATTAATTAATCGCACACTCATCGAGTGCACCCAAATGCATTCGCATTTCCTCAAGATCCCCTTCGGGGACGTGCGGGGGATTTTTTTCTCCCTTTTCTCCTTACCCCAGTGAAGAGTAGCAGCCTAGAAACCCACTTTCCAGGCCGACCTCTCCTCCTTTCTCTTCATTAAACATTTTATTGGCGCATAAAACCTCATAAAATAATAACCTTGAGTTTCTGCATGCTCGCTGTTTTATACCTTACAACTAGTCTAATTCCCAGCTCCGATGCGTTTGTGTCCACGTGAAAGTGTCAATAACTGCATTCTTTGGGTTAAAGACTCCATGTCTTCTTTCTTACAAAACTTCGCGCATCCGCCATGCATACCAGTCGATAGTACGCCAAACTTAGCGAAGATGCCGCTTTTTTTTTTCGATCGTCTGGGAACATGCGCCCAAGGCCTGCTGAATTTGATTGCTCTGTGCGATTGTGAGAGACGTCGCTGTCACGTGATCCGCAATCCTCCCCCCCCCCCCCCCACGTAGATTTTTCCCTCGTGTGAATACCGCTTTAGGTGCAGAAAGCTTTTGGAGGGGAGGGAGAACAACACAACTGACTGAAAAGAAAATAATGGCTTTCGCTTCGAGTCGTTTTAGGAGCATGCATATGGGACCGAGTGACTTTTTTTTAAAGGGACTAAAGGCAAATAACAATTTATGTCAGAGTGAAAGCTCAATGTAAGACAACGGCTAAAACGGCAATATAATCAACAGCAGTGCCCTGCTTACCGAGAAATTAAGCTAAATGTATCACATGACGTGCGCCACGAGTGGGACATTTTGGAAATGATCCCGATGACGTGAGAGCGTCCGACTACAATTATTTACAAGTGATCAAACTAGCTGCAATAGAAAAAAGAACCTTCCGTGCATCAAGACTCATAAGTCGGCAAAAAATGTGGAGCTCACTCATACTCACTCATGAAATATATTTTGCCCTTAGAGCTCACTCGCACACAGACTCACCAAAACTTTCCTCAACCGGACTCACTCGGACTCAGAGGAGGAGGAATAAACTTTTATTGAGACCAGCAATTTGTTTGGCTGGGCCTAGGCCTCCCACGTGGGGACGTCGAGGTCTTTGCTCTCCGCCGCCTCGCGGGCCTGCTGGGTCGCCCAAAGCTGGTCGTCGAAGTGGGAGCTGCGCAGGGCGGCATGCCATCTCGACGAGAGGGTCCCGGTGTTCACTCCCACAGCATATGCGGGAGCGAAGCGACCTGGGTCTTGCATACCTTACAGGTGTGGTTAGGATAAATGTCTGGGTATATCTTGTGGTATCGATGTAGTGACGGGTACTTGTTTGTCTGTAACAGGCGGAGGGTGGTTGCCTGCGCTCTGTTTAGCTTGTGATGAGGGGTGGGGAAGGTTCTTCTTTCAAGGTAAAATGCTTTGGTGATGTCGTTGTAGCTGGTGAGGCGATCGCGTTCCGCGGGTACACCTGCGCTGTCTCCGGCACGGTTGACCAGGCCTCGTGCTACGGAGTGTGCGACCTCGTTAAGGTTGGTGAGGTGCGGATGAACGTCGCCGGCATGTGCTGGAATCCAGACGAGCGTGATTTGGTTATCTGCTGAGTGAGGGGCGTGGTGTAGGATGCGTAATGCTTGCTGTGAGATACGGCCTTTATATAGTTGTTGATTGCCGTGCGGGAGTCGCTCACGATGGTGTCGCAGTCTGGGTCGAGGGCGGCCAGGGCGATGGCCACCTCTTCGGCAGTCTCAGCGTTCTGGGTTACGATGCTGGCAGCGTGTCTGAGCGAGCCGCCTTGGGTGGTAGCCGCTGCGAAGCGGTGCCCGTCTTGATATTCAGCTGCATCGACAAAGGTGACGCCTGTGGTGTCGCCGTAAGCTTTGATAAGGGAGGCGGCCCGTGCCTTCCGCCGTTCCTTGTTGTATTCAGGGTGCATGTTTTTGGGGATGGGGTCGGCATGTAGCCTAGCCCGGATACATCCTGGGATTGGGTGTTTGTCTCCGTGCTGGCGGTGGTAGGTGATGCCGAGTTTAGTCAGAATGTGCCGACCCGTTTCTGTGAGGGTGAGGCGCTCCAGATGAGCCTGACGCTGCGCTTCGATTAATTCGTCGAGGGTGTTATGGAGTCCTAATTGGAGAAGAAGTTCTGTGCTGGTGTTGTTTGGTAGTCCGAGGGCAAGCTTGTAGGCTCCGCGAATGATGATGTCCAGCTTAGTTTTTTCTGCTTTGTACCAGGTATGGAAGGCGGCGACGTACGTGATGTGGCAGATAACGAACGAGTGAACGAGGCGGATGAGGCTTTCTTCCTTCATGCCCTTCCTTCGGTTTGTCACCCGCTTTAAACAGCCGCGACGTGTTGGCCGTCTGTCGGAGGATCTGGAGATAGCCGTTGAGTTCGCACCGTTGGCTTCGATGGTCATGCCAAGGACCCGGATGGTGGAAACCACGGGTATGGTGCCACCGTTCCCTGTGTGAGCTGGATTTCTTCGTAGTAGCGTTGTGCGTAAAGCGTAGCGGTGGGCGTCCACGGAGCGTTGGGCGATATAAGAGAAGCTCCGATTTGCTGGGCGAGCATCGGAGTCCCGTGCCTCGGAGATAAGTTTCGACGGTATCGATCGCGTTTTGCAGAGCGGTTTCGATTTCGCCGTCGCTGCCCTTCGCGGCCCAAATCGTAATGTCGTCGGCATAAATGGTGTGTTCAATACCGTCGATCTTCTGGAGTTCCTGTGCTAAAACCGATCATGATGAGATTAAACAACATTGGGGAGATGACGGAACCTTGCGGGGTGCCCGCGGCACCAAGAGCGAGTTCTTCCGACTGAATGTCCCCTGCCGAGAGGAACGCCCTTCTGTTGGATAGAAAGTCTCGAACGTAGTTATAGGTGCGCTCGCCAAGGCTGAGTAGTGATATGCGTTCGAGGATGGTGGAGGTGGCGCGACGTTATCGAAGGCGCGCTCGAGGTCGAGTCCCAAGATCGCCTTCGTGTGTCGGGATTTGCCATCGAGGATTTGGTGTTTGAGTAGAAGCATAGCATCTTGGGTTGAGAGGTGCGCCCTGAAGCCGATGATCGAGTGGGGGTAGGCGGTTAGTGTCTTCAAGATAGGAGTTTATACGGTTAAGGAGGGCGTGCTCCATAACTTTGCCTACTCCCGATGTTAACGAAATGGGACGGAGATTGGCCAGGCTGGACGGCTTGCCGGGTTTTGGAATGAGGATTACCTTGGCCGTTTTCCATGATTGGGGAATGGATCCTTGT